>NC_059206.1:1516702-1704202 GCF_020615455.1 Coregonus clupeaformis
CTATACATCACACTTTACACTCCCAAAGATCTCCAGTTCAGTTCTTCATGGTTTTGAAAGAGAGATACTCCTCATAGGGAACCTCAGTTATCTTTTAAAGTTCAATTAACTGTTATCCGTTGCAGATGTTGATACAGTACAATGATTTGTCTTCATGCACATGAATAAAGTCGTCTTTGTTCAACACCTAAACACAGATCGATGGAAGCATTATCTTCCTTCATTTAATCTAAACAAAACACTGCTTGTGTTGGATCATTGTGAATGAGATGGGAAGAGGAAACTAAGCTCCTCCAACAGAGCCGGAAAGAGAGAGAGAGAGAGAGAGAGAGAGAGAGAGAGAGAGAGAGAGAGAGAGAGAGAGAGAGAGAGAGAGAGAGAGAGAGAGAGAGAGAGAGAGAGAGAGAGAGAGAGAGAGAGAGAGAGAGAGAGAGAGAGAGAGAGAGAGAGAGAGAGAGAGAGAGAGAGAGAGAGAGAGAGAGAAAGAGGGAAAAGGAGAGAGAGAGAGAGAGAGAGAGAGAGAGAGAGAGAGAGAGAGAGAGAGAGAGAGAGAGAGAGAGAGAGAGAGAGAGAGAGAGAGAGAGAGAGAGAGAGAGAGAGAGAGAGTAAGAAGGAAAAGGAGAGAGAGAGAGAAAGAGAGAAAGAGAGAGAGAGAGAGAGAGGGAGAGAGAGAGAGAGAGAGAGAGTAAGAGGGAAAAGGAGAGAGAGAAAGAGAAAGAGAGAGAGAGAGAGAGAGAGAGAGAGAGAGAGAGAGAGAGAGTGAGAGAGAGAGAGAGAGAGAGAGAGAGAGGAAGAGAGAGTAAGAAGGAAAAGGAGAGAGAGAGAAATAGAGAAAGAGAGAGAGACAAAGAGAGAGAGAGAGAGAGAGAGAGCAAGAGAGAGAGAGAGAGAGAGAGAGAGAGAGAGAGAGAGAGAGAGAGAGAGAGAGAGCGGGAGAGAGTAAGAGGGAAAAGGAGAGAGAGAAAGAGAAAGAGAGAGAGAGAGAGAGCGGGAGAGACCCCGACAGAGAGCGGGAGAGACCCCGACACACGACCAACCCTTGTGCCCCTGAACAACACTAATGACAGACTCTGGTAGAACAGTGAAGCGTAAATTCAGACACGATGTGACAATTACCGCTCCTGGTCCTCGTCGTGGCGGGGTCCTAATTAGCGGATGAGATCGCTGCATAAAAGACCCTCGTAAATGCCTGCCTGTCTCACGTTAACAAGAGACTCCTCTCTAATTGTCCATTTCTCAAACTGAACAATTTTTCCATAACCAATTACAGTGGCTTGTGAAAGTATTCACCCCCCTTGGCATTTTTCCTATTTTGTTGCCTTACAACCTGGAATTAAAATGGATTTTTGGGGGGTGTGTATCATTTGATGTACACAACATGCCTACCACATTGAAGATGCAAAATAAGACAAAAAAACAGAAAACTTGAGCGTGCATAACTATTCACCCCCCCCAAAGTCAATACTTTGTAGAGCCACCTTTTGTAGCAATTACAGCTGCAAGTCTCTTGGGGTATGTCTCTATAAGCTTGGCACATGTAGCCACTGGGAATTTGCCCATTCTTCAAGGCAAAACTGCTCCAGCTCCTTCAATTTGGATGGGTTCCGCTGGTGTACAGCAATCTTTAAGTCATACCACAGATTCTCAATTGGTTTGAGGTCTGGGCTTTGACTAGGCCATTCCAATACATTTATATGTTTCCCCTTAAACCACTCAAGTGTTGCTTTAGCAGTATGCTTATGGTCATTGTCCTGCTGGAAGGTGAACCTCCGTCCCAGTCTCAAATCTCTGGAAGACTGAAACAGGTTTCCCTCAAAAATGTCCCTGTATTTAGCGCTATCCAAATTACCTATTCACTTAACACACTTACAAACACAAATGTAATTCTAGTCAATATTTCCTTTTTGAATTTTAAAATACATAATTTGCAAATAAATTCATTAAAAATCCTACAATGTGATTTTCTGGATTTTTTTTCCTCAATTTGTCTGTCATAGTTGACGTGTACCTATGATGAAAATTACAGGCTTCTCTCATCTTTTTAAGTGGGAGAACTTGCACAATTGGTGGCTGACTAAATACTTTTTTCCCCCACTGTATACTGAGTTCATGTGACACTTAGATTGCACACAGGTGGACTTTATTTAACTAATTATGTGACTTCTGAAGGTAATTGGTTGCACCAGATCGTATTTAGGGGCTTCATAGCAAAGGGGGTGAACTATTTTGTGTATGTCCATTACATGAAATCCAAATAAAAATTCCATTTAAATTACAGGTTGTAATGCAACAAAATAGGAAAAACGCCAAGGGGGGATGAATACTTTCGCAAGGCACTGTACAAAATTGATTAATGCCAGTAAAGCCACTACACAACACAACACTAAACAATACATTAATTGACCTATAACAGTCACAAACTGTGCCCATGAACTGTTAGGGCCTACATAAAGCTGTCCCAACAGCAGAGCTTTCTTTTCAGCACCATGGAGTGAATCCTTACCACCGCTACACCTGGCTATCAGAGGAGCCTTGTCTGGCAGCAAAACAATTAATTCAGCTTCATTTACTGCCTTTTAAAAAAACATAGCTGATATGGCTGACTTGCTCAAACAAATGTGGTTTCTACTGACAATTGAGATTTACAAAGTATGGCATAACGGAACGACGCGCGGATAAGAGGCAATCCGTAATTTCGATTAAGACATTAATGAGCGAGCTAGGACGGACGTAGTCAATATAACTATTTGTTCAGCACTTTGAAATGTACAGTGACAGAATTCAGAACTTCTTAGATACAGTATACATATATCCCTGGCACATCACATCATTATGCAGCAGCATACAATACATTTGTGGACTCACCTTGTTGTTCTGTGCTCACATGAACGGGAAGGTGGTGCGGCGGTCCTTCTTGTGGGCACATTTTGTCATCAAACTTTGTCATCAAAGTCTGGCATTCTTTGGATTTATGGTGCTTTCAAGACAACTGGGAACTCTGAAAAAAAACAAGGTCGAATCATGACGTCAGTGACCTTCAGGTCGGAGCTCTAGAAAGAGGCTTGAGTTCCCAACATGGAATTCCGAGTTGGATGACCGTTCAAAACATAGTTTCCCAGTCTGAGCTCGTTTTTTTCAAAATTCCCAGTGGTCTTGAACTCACTGAAGTCTGACATTTCCCAGTTACAAGTTTCCAGTTGTTTTGAACGCGGCAGAAGTCATGCTGGATTGACAGCATGGCCAATGTATTCAACCTTTTCTGGCCCATGATGTTGTATGTGAATATTTATCCTTTTAAGCTTGGAAAAGAGACCCTTAAATCCAGACTTGGACCACACACCCACTCCACTGAATAGCAGGCTAGTGATTGCTTTGCAACGCTTACAGTTAGCCACTGATTCCTTCCAAACCACTCATTGTTGAATTTGAGATTTCCAACTTATTGTGTAATGTTTATGTCCAATGGCCGATCAGCACCGATACGTTTTATCTATAATTTATTTTCTTATGACAAGGATTGAAAAGGATTTGCCAGTAGATTGTCGACTTCATTATTGATGATGACTGGTTGTGTAGCGTCCTAGCTAAGATTTTGAAATGATCAGTCCAATCAAAGCTACGGTAGATATAACGTGATTTGACAACATTTTATCTGTGGCCAATGACCTTGAGCCTTCTTGGATGGGCACTTCTAATGTAAATCTATGGCAGCACCCAAGGGGCTTGAATTTTCGAGCTCTCCCTGTAGATTTTGCGGTGACGTAGTGTCCCCATGAGTGACAGAACACTGAGCCAATCACAGTGCAACTAGAGAACATTACCAACCCCTACGCGCCATATTTTCAATTGGCTGCCCCACCACCACATATAGCAAGAAAGCAAAAAAAACTGATATGTGACACGCATTAATGCCAAAAAAACATACAAAACAGGCAACAACAAAATATAAATATCGATATCCTGCCCCACCTGCCCTGGATGACGAGTCACCACTGTTTCCACATCATTTTAATGAAATGACGATGAACCAACAAGGAATAAATTAAATACAATTGTATTTGTCACATGCTTCGTAAACAACAGGCATAGACAGTAAAATGCTTGCTTATGGGCCCGTCCCAACAATGCAGAGAGTAAAATATAGAAAAATAATAAAACAAGGAAAAAATACACAATGAGTAATAGGAGATACAGTGAGGGAAAAAAAGTATTTGATCCCCTGCTGATTTTGTACGTTTGCCCACTGTCAAAGAAATGATCAGTATATAATTTTAATGGTAAATTTATTTGAACAGTGAGAGACAGAATAACAACAAAAATATCCAGAAAAACGCATGTCAAAAATGTTATAAATTGATTTGCATTTTAATGAGGGAAATAAGTATTTGACCCCCTCTCAATCAGAAAGATTTCTGGCTCCCAGGTGTATTTTATACAGGTAACGAGCTGAGATTAGGAACACACTCTTAAAGGGAGTGCTCCTAATCTCAGTTTGTTACCTGTATAAAAGACACCTGTCCACAGAAGCAATCAGTCAATCAGATTCCAAACTCTCCACCATGGCCAAGACCAAAGAGCTCTCCAAGGATGTCAGGGACAAGATTGTAGACCTACACAAGGCTGGAATAGGCTACAAGACCATCGCCAAGCAGCTTGGTGAGAAGGTGACAACAGTTGGTGCGATTATTCGCAAATGGAAGAAACACAAAACACTGTCAATCTCCCTCGGCCTGGGGCTCCATGCAAGATCTCACCTCGTGGAGTTGCAATGATCATGAGAACGGTGAGGAATCAGCCCAGAACTACACGGGAGGATCTTGTCAATGATCTCAAGGCAGCTGGGACCATAGTCACCAAGAAAAAATTGGTAACACACTACGCTGTGAAGGACTGAAATCCTGCAGCGCCCGCAAGGTCCCCCTGCTCAAGAAAGCACATATACAGGCCCATCTGAAGTTTGCCAATGAACATCTGAATGATTCAGATGAGAACTGGGTGAAAGTGTTGTGGTCAGATGAGACCAAAATCGAGCTCTTTGGCAACAACTCAACTCGCCGTGTTTGGAGGAGGAGGAATGCTGCCTATGACCCCAAGAACACCATCCCCACCGTCAAACATGGAGGTGGAAACATTATGCTTTGGGGGTGTTTTTCTGCTAAGGGGACAGGACAACTTCACCTCATCAAAGGGACGATGGACAGGGCCATGTACCGTCAAATCTTGGGTGAGAACCTCCTTCCCTCAGCCAGGGCATTGAAAATGGGTCGTGGATGGGTATTCCAGCATGACAATGACCCAAAACACACGGCCAAGGCAACAAAGGAGTGGCTCAAGAAGAAGCACATTAAGGTCCTGGAGTGGCCTAGCCAGTCTCCAGACCTTAATCCCATAGAACATCTGTGGAGGGAGCTGAAGGTTCGAGTTGCCAAACGTCAGGCTCGAAACCTTAATGACTTGGAGAAGATCTGCAAAGAGGAGAGGAACAAAATCCCTCCTGAGATGTGTGCAAACCTGGTGGCCAACTACAAGAAACGTCTGACCTCTGTGATTGCCAACAATGGTTTTGCCACCAAGTACTAAGTCATGTTTTGCAGAGGGGTCAAATACTTATTTCCCTCATTAAAATGCAAATCAATTTAGAACTTTTTTGACATGCGTTTTTCTGGATTTTTTTGTTGTTATTCTGTCTCTCACTGTTCAAATAAACCTACCATTAAAATGATAGACTGATCATGTCTTTGTCAGTGGGCAAACGTACAAAATCAGCAGGGGATCAAATACTTTTTCCCTCACTGTATGTATACTGTATCTGAGAAAGTAATACTAAGTGTATGTTGTGTAGTAAGATGTTAGTAACCCATGTGCCTCACCCTAATAATTTGGTCCCTTTCTCCCTCATAACTTAGCCTACTGTTCTGACTTGGTGGTGCACATGTAGCCTATAGCCTGTTTTAGAGAAATGTAATCATTGAATATTGTAAAAGCATTCATTGTCTGCTTATATGCCCCCTTTATTTATAATACAGTTCTGACTTGATGTACAGGGAGAATACTGTAAGAGCGGCCCATGTTCTGAATTCTGTCACTGTACATTTCAAAGTGCTGAACAAATAGTTATATTGACTACGTCCGTCCTAGCTCGCTCATTCATGTCTTAATCGAAATTACGGATTGCCTCTTATCCGCGCGTCGTTCCGTTATGCCATACTTTGTAAATCTCAATTGTCAGTAGAAACCACATTTGTTTGAGCAAGTCAGCCATATCAGCTATGTTTTTTAAAAAGGCAGTAAATGAAGCTGAATTAATTGTTTCGCTGCCAGACAAGGCTCCTCTGATAGCCAGGTGTAGCGGTGGTAAGGATTCACTCCATGGTGCTGAAAAGAAAGCTCTGCTGTTGGGACAGCTTTATGTAGGCCCTAACAGTTCATGGGCACCGTTTGTGACTGTTATAGGTCAATTAATGTATTGTTTAGTGTTGTGTTGTGTAGTGGCTTTACTGGCATTAATCAATTTTGTACAGTGCCTTGCAAAAGTATTCATCCCCCTTGGCGTTTTTCCTATTTTGTTGCATTACAACCTGTAATTTAAATGGAATTTTTATTTGGATTTCATGTAATGGACATACACAAAATAGTTCACCCCCTTTGCTATGAAGCCCCTAAATACGATCTGGTGCAACCAATTACCTTCAGAAGTCACATAATTAGTTAAATAAAGTCCACCTGTGTGCAATCTAAGTGTCACATGAACTCAGTATACAGTGGGGGAAAAAAGTATTTAGTCAGCCACCAATTGTGCAAGTTCTCCCACTTAAAAAGATGAGAGAAGCCTGTAATTTTCATCATAGGTACACGTCAACTATGACAGACAAATTGAGAAAAAAAAATCCAGAAAATCACATTGTAGGATTTTTAATGAATTTATTTGCAAATTATGTATTTTTAAATTCAAAAAGGAAATATTGACTAGAATTACATTTGTGTTTGCAAGTGTGTTAAGTGAATAGGTAATTTGGATAGCGCTAAATACAGGGACATTTTTGAGGGAAACCTGTTTCAGTCTTCCAGAGATTTGAGACTGGGACGGAGGTTCACCTTCCAGCAGGACAATGACCATAAGCATACTGCTAAAGCAACACTTGAGTGGTTTAAGGGGAAACATATAAATGTATTGGAATGGCCTAGTCAAAGCCCAGACCTCAAACCAATTGAGAATCTGTGGTATGACTTAAAGATTGCTGTACACCAGCGGAACCCATCCAAATTGAAGGAGCTGGAGCAGTTTTGCCTTGAAGAATGGGCAAATTCCCAGTGGCTACATGTGCCAAGCTTATAGAAACATACCCCAAGATACTTGCAGCTGTAATTGCTACAAAAGGTGGCTCTACAAAGTATTGACTTTGGGGGGGTGAATAGTTATGCACGCTCAAGTTTTCAGTTTTTTTGTCTTATTTTGCATCTTCAATGTGGTAGGCATGTTGTGTACATCAAATGATACACACCCCCAAAAAATCCATTTTAATTCCAGGTTGTAAGGCAACAAAATAGGAAAAATGCCAAGGGGGGTGAATACTTTCACTGTACAGTGGGGAAAAAAAGTATTTAGTCAGCAACCAATTGTGCAAGTTCTCCCACTTAAAAAGATGAGAGAGGCCTGTAATTTTCATCATAGGTACACGTCAACTATGACAGACAGAATGAGGAAAAAAATTCCAGAAAATCATATTGTAGAATTTTTAATGAATTTATTTGCAAATTATGGTGGAAAATAAGTATTTGGTCAATAACAAAAGTTTCTCAATACTTTGTTATATACCATTTGTTGGCAATGACACATGTCAAACGTTTTCTGTAAGTCTTCACAAGGTTTTCACACACTGTTGCTGATATTTTGGCCCATTCCTCCATGCAGATCTCCTCTAGAGCAGTGATGTTTTGGGGCTGTCGCTGGGCAACACGGACTTTCAACTCCCTCCAAAGATTTTCTATGGGGTTGAGATCTGGAGACTGGCTAGGCCACTCCAGGACCTTGAAATGCTTCTTACGAAGCCACTCCTTCGTTGCCCGGGCGGTGTGTTTGGGATCATTGTCATGCTGAAAGACCCAGCCACGTTTCATCTTCAATGCCCTTGCTGATGGAAGGAGGTTTTCACTCAAAATCTCACGATACATGGCCCCATTCATTCTTTCCTTTACACGGATCAGTCGTCCTGGTCCCTTTGCAGAAAAACAGCCCCAAAGCATGATGTTTCCACCCCCATGCTTCACAGTAGGTATGGTGTTCTTTGGATGCAACTCAGCATTCTTTGTCCTCCAAACACGACGAGTTGAGTTTTTACCAAAAAGTTATATTTTGGTTTCATCTGACCATATGACATTCTCCCAATCCTCTTCTGGATCATCCAAATGCACTCTAGCAAACTTCAGACGGGCCTGGACATGTACTGGCTTAAGCAGGGGGACACGTCTGGCACTGCAGGATTTGAGTAGTGTGTTACTGATGGTAGGCTTTGTTACTTTGGTCCCAGCTCTCTGCAGGTCATTCACTAGGTCCCCCCGTGTGGTTCTGGGATTTTTGCTCACCGTTCTTGTGATCATTTTGACCCCACGGGGGTGAGATCTTGCGTGGAGCCCCAGATCGAGGGAGATTATCAGTGGTCTTGTATGTCTTCCATTTCCTAATAATTGCTCCCACAGTTGATTTCTTCAAACCAATCTGCTTACCTATTGCAGATTCAGTCTTCCCAGCCTGGTGCAGGTCTACAATTTAGTTTCTGGTGTCCTTTGACAGCTCTTTGGTCTTGGCCATAGTGGAGTTTGGAGTGTGACTGTTTGAGGTTGTGGACAGGTGTCTTTTATACTGATAACAAGTTCAAACAGGTGCCATTAATACAGGTAACGAGTGGAGGACAGAGGAGCCTCTTAAAGAAGAAGTTACAGGTCTGTGAGAGCCAGAAATCTTGCTTGTTTGGAGGTGACCAAATACTTATTTTCCACCATAATTTGCAAATAAATTCATAAAAAATCCTACAATGTGATTTTCTGGATTATTTTTCTCAATTTGTCTGTCATAGTTGACGTGTACCTATGATGAAAATTACAGGCCTCTCTCATCTTTTTAAGTGGGAGAACTTGCACAATTGGTGGCTGACTAAATACTTTTTTTCCCCACTGTATATATACATGTATTTTTATTTTTAAACATTTTTAGACAAATCTGAGGGGCATGATGACTCTGTATGTGTGTGTGTGTGTGTGTGTGTGTGTGTGTGTGTGTGTGTGTGTGTGTGTGTGTGTGTGTGTGTGTGTGTGTGTGTAGAGAATCATTGTACCATTTAAACCGCTGTGAAAAATATTTTCCATAACCAAAAATATTTAATTTTCAGCTGTTTGAAGCTGGTGTACAAAACCGAAAGTTTTCAGTTTTTTTGTCTTATTTCTTGTTTGTTTCACAATAAAAAATATTTTGCATCTTCAATGTGGTAGCCATGTTGTGTAAATCAAATGATACAAACCCCCCAAAAAATCAATTTTAATTCCAGGTTGTAAGGAAACAAAATAGGAAAAATGCCAAGGGGGTGAATACTTTCGCAAGCCACTGTATACTTTATATAGACATGTATTTTTATTTTTAAACAGGACAAATCTGAGGTGCATGATGACTCTGTGTGTGTGTGTGTGTGTGTGTGTGTGTGTGTGTGTGTGTGTGTGTGTGTGTGTGTGTGTGTGTGTGTGTGTGTGTGTGTGTGTGTGTGTGTGTGTAGAGAATCATTGTACCATTTAAACCGTTGTGAAATATATTTTACCATAACCAAAAATATTTAATTTTCAGCTGTTTGAAGCTGGTGTACAAAACCGAAAGTAAAAGGCACAAAATAATAAAAATTGCACACATAGAACAGATCTATCGCTTCTTAGACTTTCTTTCAATGAGAATGACAGATCTATAACTCACATTTCAATTGGTTGGGTTGCCCAAAAAGTTACATATTGCACTTTAACACATACTGGATCTCTTCGACATAGATCAAAGTTTTATGTGCCGTTTGCCAGCAGTTGACTACCAGACGGTTCCCTTTTGGTTATGCCTGAGTTGGTTCTATTGGCTTTATTGAGTTATTGTGTAAAATGTATTTTAAAATTCAAAAAGGAAATATTGACTAGAATTACATTTGTGTTTGTAAGTGTGTTAAGTGAATTATTTATCAAACTATTCTTTGTCTCTGTGCGTCTCCCAAAAGGATCAAGAAACGGACAGAGTCCCGATCTGCATAGTCAGAGATCTTTATTCATTGAGAATTCTAAAACAAAATGGTGGTACAATCCTTTTATACACATAAGTCATACGAAAAATCCTGCCCCCCCCAGGCGGCCTGTATTTTTCCACTATACACATCTTTTAAGCACACACACTTCGGTTCAGCTCATGTTTTCCTCTGCTCTCCTGACCATTAGGTCACACACTGTTCTTATCTTTTCCTACTCCTTGCTCGGCCAGGTGGCAAACTTCAGTTATCGCTGTCACGCCCTGGCTCTAGGGACTCTTTTAAGTTGAGCCAGGGTGTGTAGAGTTTATGTTTTGTGCTCGTTGTGTCTAGTCTAGTTTTTGTATGTCTATGTTGGCCAGAGTGGTTCTCAATCAGAGGCAACGAGTATCAACTGTTGCTGGTTGTCTCTGATTGGGAACCATATTTAGTCAGGTGGTTTTCCCACAGTGTTTGTGGGATCTTGTTCCGTGTTGGTTTGTGTTTTGCACCTGTGGACGTCACGTATCGATTTGTTGTTTTGTTCGTGTATCATTTAATAAATAAGTATGTTCACCTTCCACGCTGCGCCTTGGTCCTCTATATCCGACGATCGTGACAATCGCATCCTCACAATATCCTGCATACTCCTCAAAAAGCCTAACAGTTTCTCTCCTCCCTAAATTGGGAGGCCCCTTTATCTTGGTTTAGACAGTTCTCCTTTGTTGTCTGGTCTAACTCTTACTCACATTGCTAAATAGTAGCTCAATGTCATAGTCTTTACTGGTCCTACACTCACACATTCTAACACATTTCACACAGTTTCAGGGTGTAATAATTAGTCATTAATAATTAATCTATCAAAGTGACTCCTACATATTCCCTAACCTATGCCCTGAGGCAACTTTGTATCTTATATTGGTCATTTATTTGGAGATCATAAAACCTCCATGCTGATGTGATGCTATTCTTCTTTTAAAACCAACATGATACTGGGGTGATAGTTGTACTGGAGTTAGAGTCAGATGATTTACATCTATGTGTATGTAAATGAAAAGGTCTCCACAGTATTTGCACATCAAGTGTCTTTATCCCAGTGTTTATCCTATTTGCAGTTGATGTGTCTGTGTTGAGGATGCTATGAAAGACAATTTAACAAAGCTTACACAAATCACAATCAAATTAATGCTGGCCCTTATTTTTCCTTTTTATGTTAACTACCTGTATAAATAAAGGTTCAATAATTTATGTATAGATTATTGGTTCCAAGCACCCTTTTTACTTGTTTACACACACGAATTAGAGTTGAGCACGTTCTCCTCCTGTATAGGATGGGACTGAGTAGTGTCTGTTGGTGTGTTTATGCATGTGTGAGGCACATCATTATGAAACATTCAGAGAACGACAGTAGTGGAAAAGACCGGGAACATGAATCCTGCGTTCTCTTTGGCTGCTGGTGTGTCCTTGGTGTCACGGCTCAGTGGAATCATCTGGATGATGGAGTGTGTGTGTGTGTGTGTGTGTGTGTGACTGACAGCTCCTGTCTCTCTCTCCTCTTCATTTACACACCCAGGTGTGATGACCTCAGAGATAGCAGGCTGAGTGACAGGGGGGACACGGGGGAGGGTGGCGTGTTTATTCAACAGGCCAGGATAGGGAGCAGGGGAGAGCAGAGAGGGGCGGGGTTGCCCGCATAATGATGAGGGATCATGGGTAATGAGTGTATGAGAGGTGCGTGTGTCATCTGTGTCAAACAACCCCAATGGAGTGAGCGGGACTCAGTTTTCTCTCTTTCTCTTTCTCTTTCTTGCTCTCTCTCTCTCTCGCGCGCTCTCTCTCTCTCGCGTGCGCTCTCTCTCTCGCGCGCGCTCTCTCTTTCTCTTTCTCTCTCTCTCTCTCTTTCTCTTTTCTCTCTCTCTCTCTCTCTCTCTCTCTCTCTCTCTCTCTCTCTCTCTCTCTCTGTCTCTTTCTTCTCGCTCTCCTGACTATTTCTGAACCCTGTTTTTGAGGCAGGGAAGAAAGGAGAGGGGAGGAGAGGAAGACTCTCCTATGTAATTTGTGGGTGAGAGAGAGGCCTCTGATCTGTCCTGCTGACTGCTCTGACACCTCATCAGTCCGAGGTGGAGACAGGAGACATTATGGAGACAGGAGACATTATGGAGACAGGAGACATTATGGAGACAGGAGACATTATGGAAACAGGAGACATTATGGTGTTTCCTCCGACACATTGGTTCGGCTGGCTTCCGGGTTAAGCGAGAATGTCACGACATCCGCCAAAGTTGGTGCCTCTCCTTGTGCGGGCGGCTATCAGCGGTCGTCGTCACAGGCTTTCTAGCTGCCACCGATCTATGTTTCTGTTTTCCATTTGTTTTGTCTGTATTGTACACACCTGGTTCCCATAACGTTAATTTGTTTCCCTATTTTAACCTTCTGGTTCCCTCATGGTGTTGTGCGTGATTGTTCTTTGTTTGGTGTTGTATACTGCTGGGAGCTGTTGTATTTCCCTGCGTGGAAATTAGATTTGTTGTTTTCCGAGTAAAGTTCGTTATTTACTCAGTTCTGTGTCCTGCGCCTGACTCCGTCCTACCCCTGACAGAATCACGCACCCGATATGGAGTCAGCAGGTGCAGCCAGTCCTCCGGTACCAGTGGAGGAGCGCGTCCAGCAGCACGTGACGATGCTCCAGGATCTCAGCACCACGATGGATCGCGTGCTGCAGACCATGGAGCGATGGGAGAGAGGGGGTTTTCCCACAACCCCATCCACTTCAGGTCAACCCACACCGATGTCCACCCTTCCGTCACCTGGACCCAGTGGGATTCGGCTCTCGCTCCCGAGGGCATATGATGGGACGGCTGCCGGGTGCCAGGGGTTCCTGCTCCAGGTGGAGCTCTACCTGGCGACCATCCACCCGGCTCCCTCGGGATACGAGAGCGTGTCCGCCCTCATCTCCTGTCTGTCGGGGAGAGCGCTTGAGTGGGCCAACTCCGAATGGGGAGGAATAGACCGCTATGAGGATTTCACCCGCCGCTTCCGGGTGGTCTTCAATTATCCACCGGAGGGGAGAGTGGTGGGGGAATGCTTGTTCCACCTCAGACAGGGGAGGAGGAGCGCACAGAACTTCGCACTGGACTTCCGGATCTTGGCGGCCAGCGCGGGATGGAATGAGAGGGCCCTGATCGACCATTACCGGTGTAATCTACGTGAGGACGTTCGTCGGGAGCTGGCATGCAGGGACACCACCCTTACCCTCGACCAGCTGGTGGATCTATCTATACGGCTGGATAACCTGTTGGCCACCCGCGGACATCCGAATCAGGGTCCGTCCATTCCATCCCCCAGCACCTCCGACCCTACCCCTATGGAGCACGGAGGTGCTGCTCCTAGGATGACTGGAGGGGGGGCCGTTTCCTGCACCAAGTGTGGTCGCAGAGGGCACACTGCTGGTCGGTGCTGGGGAGGTTCCCCAGGGAGTCGAGGCAGCAGGCAGGACACTGGTGGATCATCCCAGGTGAGTAGGCACCTGACTTCCCCAGAGCTCCCTGTTGCGCACATGTATTTTGGTATAGAATTTCCTGAGTTTTCCCCGCATTCCCAGCATAAGGCACTAGTCGATTCAGGCACAGCTGGGAACTTTATTGACCGTTCCTTTGCACTTAGATTAGGGATCCCTATTGTTCCTGTTGATGTGCCCTTCCCTGTACATGCCTTAGATAGTCGTCCTTTAGGGTTGGGCCTGATTAGGGAGGTCACAGCTCCACTATGGATGAAAACGCAGGAGGGTCATAAGGAGAGAATTAGTCTCTTCCTGATCGATTCTCCTGCGTTTCCTGTGGTGTTGGGGCTTCCCTGGTTGGCCTCTCATGACCCCACTATTTCGTGGCAACAGAGGGCTCTCAAGGGATGTTCACGTCAGTGCTCAGGGAGGTGTGTAGGTGTTTCCATAGGTGCAACTACGGTGGAGAGTCCAAACCAGGTCTCCACTATGCATATTCCACCCGAATATGCCGATACCATCCCATCGACAGGGGGATTGTGCGATAAATCTCCAGGTAGGCGCAGCACTTCCCAGGAGTCACGTGTATCCGCCGTCTCAGGAGGAGACGGCGGCTATGGAAACATATGTCTCCGAATCTCTGGGACAGGGATACATTCGGCCTTCCACTTCACCTGCCTCCTCAAGTTAATTTTTTGTGAAGAAGAAGGATGGAGGTTTATGCCCGTGCATTGACTACTGTGGGCTAAATCAGATCACTGTGAAGTACAGTTACCCACTGCCTCTCATAGCCAGTGTGACGGAGTCATTGCACGGGGCGCGCTTCTTCACCAAATTGGATCTCAGGAGCGCTTACAACCTGGTGCGTATCCGGGAGGGGGATGAGTGGAAGACTGCATTTAGTACCACCTCTGGGCACTATGAGTACCTCGTCATGCCGTACGGGTTGGTGAATGCTCCATCAGTCTTCCAATCCTTTGTAGATGAGATTTTCAGGGACCTGCATGGACAGGGTGTAGTGGTGTATATAGATGACATTCTAATATACTCCGCTACACGTGCCGAGCATGTGTCCCTGGTGCGCAAGGTGCTTGGTCGACTGTTGGAGCATGACCTGTACGTCAAGGCTGAGAAATGTCTGTTCTTCCAACAGTCCGTCTCCTTCCTAGGGCACCGCCTGTCCGCGTAGGGGTGGAGATGGAAAATGACCGTATTTCAGCCGTGCGTAATTGGCCGACTCCAACCACGGTAAAGGAGGTGCAGCAGTTCTTAGGGTTTGCCAACTGCTAGTGAGGTTTATCCGGGGCTTTGGTCAGGTAGCGGCTCCCATTACCTCCTTGCTGAAGGGGGGAATGGTGCGACTGCAGTGGTCAGCTGGGGCGGACAGGGCTTTTGGCCACCTGAAGGCTCTGTTTACCTCAGCTCCCATGCTGGCTCTTCCTGATCCCTCCTTGGCATTTATAGTAGAGGTGGACGCGTCCGAGGCTGGGATAGGAGCTGTGCTGTCTCAGCGCTCGGGTACGCCACCAAAGCTCCGCCCCTGTGCTTTCTTTTCAAGGAACGGCGGAGCGAAACTATGATGTAGGGGACCGGGAGCTGTTAGCTGATGTCAGGGCTCTGAAGGCGTGGAGGCATTGGCTTGAGGGGGCTAAACACCCTTTCCTCATTTGGACTGACCACCGCAATCTGGAGACCGGCCGGGGGAGTGGGTGGCTTTCATCCCCTGGGCAGAGATGTCCCATAACTTCCTCCGCCACTCCTCCACTAACATGTCTCCATTTCAGTGTGTACTAGGGTATAAGCCGGTCCTGGCACCGTGGCATCAGAGCCAGATCGAGGCACCTGCGGTGGATGAATGGTTTCGGCGCTCGGAGGAGATCTGGGACGCTGCCCATGTGCGCCTGCAACGGGCCATCAGGCGACAGAAGGCGAGCGCCGACCGCCACCGCAGTGAGGCCCCAGGGTATGCACCGGGGGACCGAGTCTGGCTCTCGACCCGAAACCTGCCCCTTCGCCTGCCCTGCTGGAAGCTGGGTCCGCGGTTGGTGGGGCCATTTAAAGTCCTGAGGAGACTGAACAAGGTTTGTTATAGGTTACAGCTCCCCCCGATTACCGTATGAACCCCTCGTTCTATGTGTCTCTCCTCAGGCCGGTGGTGGCTGGTCCGCTCCAGCAGTCTGAGGCACGGGAGGTTCCTCCGCCCCCACTGAACATCGAGGGGGCCCCAGCGTATACTGTGCGAGCCATCATGGACTCAAGGCGTTGGGCGATGGGCCTTCAGTAGCTCGTGGAGTGGGAGGGGTACGGTATGGAGGAGAGATGCTGGGTGCCGGTGGAGGACATCTGGACCCTTCCTTACTGCAGGAATTTCACCGTCTCCACCCGGATCGTCCTGCACCTCGTCCTCCGGGTCGTCCCCGTGGTCGGTGTCGGCGCGCTGCTGGAGCCGCGCGTCAAAGGGGGGGGTACTGTCACGACTTCCGCCGAAGTTGGTGCCTCTCCTTGTGCGGGCGGCTATCGGCGGTCGTCGTCACCGGCTTTCTAGCTGCCACCGATCTACGTTTCTGTTTTCCATTTGTTTTGTCTGTATTGTACACACCTGGTTCCCATCATGTTAATTTGTTTCCCTATTTAACCCTCTGGTTCCCTCATGGTGTTGTGCATGATTGTTCTTTGTTTGGTGTTGTATACTGCTGGGAGCTGTTGTATTTCCCTAAGTGGAAATTAGATTTGTTGTTTTCCGAGTAAAGTTTGTTATTTACTCAGTTCTGTGTCTTGCGCCTGACTCCGTCCTACCGCTGCACACTGACACCTGACAGAGAAGTGTGTCAAGTAGCAGTGCGGCTTGGCAGGGTCGTGTTTCGGAGGACGCATGGCTCTCGACCTTCGTCTCTCCCGAGTCTGTACGGGAGTTGCAGAGTTGAAGACTGTAACTACCAATTGGATATCATGAAATTGGGGAGAAAAAGGGGTAAAACTTTTTTTATTTTTAAAACAACAAGAACAACAACATAATGAGTCATAAGCCAATGTCATGTTAAAAACATACTGCATCGCTGATTTGGCCTTTATGTTATTATTTTATTGTACTCACAAAATATTTTTTCAAGTCTGTCAAATGTCTAATTTGCTTCAAGCATGGAAGCTTTTATCTTCAAACATGACCTTGGTGCTCCATTCCCCCTTTCCAAATCACCTTTGGGAAAAAAATGAAAAGCTTCCTCCAGTTCCTTTTGTTTTCCACAGGTACTGCAGAGCGGTGGAGGGGGAATTGGGAGGGGAAGGGGGGTTAAGACATGATAAATCAAAGCAGCACCCCTTGGGATGACAGGCCAGAGCAATCGATCAGCAGCGCTGTGTAATCGCAATGTGTTTAATGAGGAAATCTTGACAGACAAGGGGCGAGCACACTCCCATTTTCCTGGACGCCTGTCAATCAAACCACGGCGACATACCATGCAATTATCAAACAGTACTACAACAAGACAGCCAATGAGACGGGATAAGAGGAGGAGAGTGTTATTACAAAGGTGACTGGGATGGTTGGCGGTTGCCATGGGGTTGCGTTGATGGATTGGTGCATGGTTACTGTGCCGCAGTGTCAGATGATTGGATTTGATTACGTCTAAATTAGCTTGCTACGCGTCAGAGCTACTCTCTTATTCAGACCTTGATGTGATGATGGCCTTGGTAAGCAGGACTTTTTAATTGTAATGGCTGATATTATGGTAAAGGTCAGTGCAATGGGTGTGGAGGAGAAAGGTATGAAGTGAATAGGCCCTAGTATTGCTCCATGAGAGGTCTGTCCGTGAGCTGCATTTAAATTTGCTCCAAATGTACTGTATCTTTATAATTTCCCCATTGAGGCTATCAATGGCTGTGATCTGTCTGCCTTTGACACTCAGTCACAGTCCTTCTCTCAAAGCTAGTCTTTTATTAAAAATGGAGTCCTCCTCTTATCGAAGAGAAGCTGTGTGGTGACCTATATGGAGGACAGACGGATAGGCTGTACAGTACAGTAATACACGCCCTCAGGACCCAGGAGGTATATTGAAGAGCTTTTGTTATTAAAGCTGGGGGAATAGCGGGTAATAGCATATAATGTAGAGTGGTTCAGATAATCTAGTGTGTTTGAGGTAATATGATACTACTGTAGGCTACACTCCCCTGTCTCCTGTACTGTACAGGGGAAATTAGTTTTTGGGGAGTCATTATAGCAAGAGAGGCTCTGTGTCTTCACCTTCATACATGACAGAGATGACATATGAAAAGGGTTGGGTAATTGCATTTTACCCCCAGTCTTCGTATTACAGGAGAAATATGATAGCAGAGCTGTCTTCTGAGGAGCCGTCAGGGAGGGGGTGACAGGCTTATGCAGCACTGCAGAAACAGACCTGTCCCTTCAGCCTAAATGGACTAGAGGGTTTAGGGATGTCAGACATACAGGCTTAGGAAGGAGACCTCTCTGTCTCTGTCCCCTAATATATTCTCCACTCCCGTCTTCTTGTCTTTATTAGGACAAGAACAAGCTCAGGTAGAGTGCTCCTTCCTAAGAGAAAAAAATTAGTTTGGTATCGGTTTCTCTTCTAGTGGAGATGGTACACAATTTCTGACAATGTTTTTGATAGGTATTTTTTATGGTTTGAAGAAGAATTCTGTCAGACTTTGATCAAGATAAAGGGTGTCATATCACTGCGGACAGAGACAAACATTTACAGTGTTTGGAATTTATCGTTTTTCTTTTACCCTTTTCCACAATTTTAGAGGGCTGTCCAGATATCAGGGCTAGCCAATCTGTGGTTTATGATGGTGAAACCAAGAGAGGACAGTCTGATAGCAACAAGGTCTTAAACTTTCTCTTGTTTTGTTAAGGCACACTGCGTTTCTGTGTTTCCATGTGGTTTACTGAAACAAGGTTTCAACTCTTAGGTTCTTCACCAGGTCTCCATTTTAATAACCTGTTATTTTCATTATAGGTTATTAAACCTACACTGAGTGTACAAAACATTAAGGACACATGACATAGACTGACCAGGTGAATCCAGGTGAAAGCTATGATCCCTTATTGATGTCACGTGTTAAATCCACTTCAATCAGTGTTAAAGAAGGATTTTTACTCCTTGAGACAATTGAGACATGGATTGTGTATGTCTGCCATTCAGGGGGTGAAAAGGCAAGACAAAAGATTTAAGTGCCTTTGAACGGGGTATGGTAGTAGGTGCCAGGCGCACTTGTTTGTGTCTAGAACTGCAACACTTCTGGGTTTTTCACACTCAACAGTTTCTTGTGTGTATCAAGAATGGTCCACCACCCAAAGGACATCCTGCCAACTTGACACAACTGTGGGAAGCATTGGAGTCAACATGGGTCAGGATCCCTGTGGAACGCTTTCAACACCTTGTAGAGTCCATGTCCCAATGAATTGAGGCTGTTCTGAGGGCAAAAGGGGGGGATGCAACTCAATATTAGGAAGGTGTTCCTAATGTTTGGTATACTCAGTGTATAATGAAATGATGCAAAAAGCATCATACCGGCTGTATATCTGTATTTTGAAAGTTACATATTTTGTCAACTTGATTGCTGACATGCAAAACATTTTGGGACTATGTCAACAATGGACTAATGAAACAAATACCAAAATATAGTTTTTGGGTGGAATTGTCCTTTAATAAGTCATCCTGAATCGACTAATCTGAAATAAAACTACTCCCCTAGTACTCCGCAGTCTTCATTTTTACGACATCATTTATCAAAAACATTCATCTAATCACATCAAACACACTATCCACAAATGATGGGTTATTAAATAATAAGTAAGTAAGATTACAATCATAATTGTTCAACCCTTTCATCATGATGGTGTGGTTAGTTCCTAGTACCCTGCAGGCCTAATGAGTTCCTCCCTACAGTACTCCTTCCTGATTCAGTCCCAGTCCATGTGTGCATCCCAAATGGCACCCTATTCCCTCCGGAGTGCACTACTTTTTACCAGGGCCCATAGGGTGGCATTTGGGACTCGGACCATAACAGTAACAGAACATAAATGTATGAGCTGTGACATGAAAATACTTTAGCCTCAGATTGACGTGATGACTCACTCTAGAGATCTATAAGTCACTGATTTAAAGATAAATCCATTTCATTTGCTGAGGCTGGCGTTTGGATGAGATATGGCTGTAACTTTATCGCCCTGCTCTGCGACCCAGCGTTTGCACCCAGTTTAGCTGCTGTAAATCAAACAGGAGGTTAGAGAAATAGCAGCACACAATGAGATAGCAGCCAACCCAGTCCTTGGCTAACCTTGATTGTCTATTTGTGTGTGTGTGTATGTGTGTGTGTTTATGTGTGTGTGTGTATGTGTGTGTGTGTGTTTGTGTGTATGTGTGTTTGTGTTTGTGTGTGTGTGTGTGTGTGTATGTGTGTGTGTGCGTGTGTGTGTGTGTGTGTGTGTGGGTGTATGTCTGTATACTTCCCTATTCATTTTTCGTTTTTAATCACACTTCACTGAGATTTGATCATTTATTTCAATCAGAAGAGGCTTGAAATATATTTCCTCTCCCTTTTTTGCCTTTGTGCTGCCTGAGACAATAAACAATAGAAGGGCCCTTTGGTCCAGTAGCTTCTAGCTACTAGTTACCTGTCATTAGCATTCTCCTGGTGGTGTTAGGCTGTAAGACTGGCTCATTAGTGGAAGGCCCCTCCCAGCCCTGTAATCTAATAGGCACTAATTAACAGATACACAGACGGGGTGATAGAGGTCAGAGGTTAGAGGTCAGGGGAATAGAGCCTCTGCTCGGCTGGATGGTTGAAAGGGCCCACTTAGTCAGTGAGAACGTTGTTGCCTGCATACACACTCAGACACACACAAACTCACACACACGCATGCATGCACGAACACACAGGCAGGCAGGCAGGCAGGTAAGCAGACACACACCAACACACGCAGGCAGGCAGCCAGGCACGCACAAATGCACCTCTCATTGCATACCAACAAGGAGCTGATTATTCCTGTTTGGTTTTAGCTGGTTCAGGCTCACTCACTGAACAACTGGGAGGGAGTCTAGGTGGGTGAGTTATTATTCTGTCTCCCAGCCTCTCTCAGTGAAGTGGGAACTGCTTCCCAGAGGAAACAGGAAATGGACACACATAAGCCAGACACACAAAAACATCACAACACAACATAACACAAGTAGCACAACACGACACATCACAACACAAGTAGCACAACACAACACATCACAACACAACACAAGTAGCACAACACAACACATCACAACACAAGTAGCACAACACATCACAACACAACACAAGTAGCACAACACAACACATCACAACACAAGTTGCACAACACATCACATCACAACACAAGTAGCACAATACAACACATCACAACACAACACAACACAACACAAGTAGCACAACACATCACAACACAACACAACACAAGTAGCACAACACAAGACGTCACAACACATCACAACACAACACAACACAAGTAGCACAACACAGCAACACAACAACACAAGTGGCACAACACAACACAAGTAGAACAATGCAACAACACAAGTAGCACAGCACAACACAACACAAGCAGCACAACACAACAAAACAACACAACACAAGTAGCACAACACAACAACACAACACAACACAAGTAGCACAACACAACACAAGCATTACAACACAACACATCACAACACAAGTAGCACAACACATCACATCACAACACAAGTAGCACAATACAACACAACACAACACAACACAAGTAGCACAACACATCACAACACAACACAAGTAGCACAGCACAACACAAGTAGCACAACAACACAACACAAGTAGCACAACACAACAACACAACAACACAACACAAGTAGAACAACACAACAACACAACACAAGTAGCACAACACAAGCAGCACAACACAACATAACAACACAACAACACAACAACACAGCACAACACAACAACACAACAACACAGCACAACACAACAACACAACACAACACAAGTAGCACAACACAACACAAGCAGCACAACACAGTACAACACAACACAATCAATCAAATTCAATCACATTTATTTATGAAGCCCTTTTACATCAGCAGATGTCACAAAGTGCTTGTACAGATAACCAGCCTAAAACCCCAAACAGCAAGCAATGCAGATGTAGAAGCACGGTGGCTAGGAAAAACTCCCTAAAAAGGCAGGAACCTAGGAAGAAACCTAGAGAGAAAACGGGCTCTGAGGGGTGGCCAGTCCTCTTCTGGTTGTGCCGGGTGGAGATTATAACAGTACATGGCCATTAAGGCCAGATTATTCTTTAAAATGTTCAAATGTTCATAGATGACCAGCAGGCTCAAATAATAATCACAGTGGTTGTAGAGAGTGCAACAGGTCAGTACCTGAGGTTTAAATGTCAGTTGGCTTTACATAGCCGAGCATTCAGAGGTCGAGACAGCAGGTGCGGTAGAGAGAGAGAGATACATATTTCCCTCAGATTACACAGATCCACAAAGAATTAAAAAACAAACCCAATTTTGATAAACTCCCATATCTATTGGGTGAAATACCACAATGTGCCATCACAGCAGCAATATTTGTGACCTGTTGCAACAAGAAAAGGGCAACCAGTGAAGAACAAACACCATTGTAAATACCATCCATATTTATGTTTATTTATTTTCCCTTTTGTACTTTAGCTATTTGCACATAATATGACATTTGAAATGTCTTTATTCTTTTGGATCTTTTGTGAGTGTAATGTTTACTCTACATTTGTGTACAATTATTTCACTTTTGTTTATTATCTACTTCACTTGCTTTGCCAATGTTAACATATGTTTCCCATGCCAATTAAGCCCTTAAATTGAAATTGAATTGAGAGAGAGAGTCAAGCAGCACAACACAACACAACACAACACAACACAACAACACAGAACAACACAAAACAACACAACAACACAACAACACAAAATAACACAACACAAAACAACACAACACAACACAACACAACACAACACAAGCAACACAACAACACAACACAAAACAAAACAACACAACACAACACAACACAACATACAACACACAACAACACAACAACACAAAACAACACAAGCAGCACAACACAACACAGCACAACACAATCAGCACAACCCAACACAACACAATCAGCACACCACAACACAACACAACAACACAAGCCTACCAGACCAGACCAGAGCCAGGCCAGGTTTTCTAAGGGAGCCGCTATGGCTCACTAAACTCACCAGAGCAAATCTGATCTGCCTGTGATCTGGAGGAGAGAAGAGAACTCAATGCTAGAGGCCTTAGATGAAATGCCACAATAACAACCCTCAACCGGTTCTTCACAATTTTCCTAAAAGTTCCAACAACACATAACAATATGGCAGACTCAAACACGTACTGGATAAGCCTACAGGCATGTAGCTAAGACTCTCAGGAGAGACATTATACACATTATGAGATGAGGTGTGTGTGTGTGCGTGTGCGTGTGCGTGTGCGTGTGTATGCGTGCGTGTGTGTGTGTGTGTGTGTGTTTGAGTGCGCGAGCGCATTTCAGCTCGTAACCACTGCACTACTTTTGATAGCGCACGGTCTTAGAGGAAAGTCAGTAACCTGACTGGCTGGCATGCAGAACAGACCATGGCCCTAGCCTCAAGGTATTTACCCCCTGGTTAACCATTGAGGAATGTGGTCCTGCCTTCACTGTAACTCAATAAGTGTCCTCTGTTAGCTAAATGAGATAAGTGCGCTATCTCCCAATGACAGTTTATCTGCCAAACGCAGTGGTTCACAGTGTTACAGATCATCAATCAAAACTGTTTTGACATCTTGTGAGAGCGTACTGATACAACACTGTTTTAACCTTTCCTTTCCTCTTCTCTTTTTTATTTTCCTCCTCTAGGTTTATGTCATGGGTGGCACAGCGCGACTTGCACTGTCATGTTGTGTACCTACAGGTACATAGATACTGATATGACCTCCATTATGTTGAAGAATATTGAGAGGAATGTTTATGTCACCCAAGGATAAGTTCCTGTGAGAACCCTCTCTATCAGCCATTATGCTTCACCAGAGAACATACTTCCAGTATCATCCCAAAATACACCTACTGTCATTCAACTATGCGGAAACATGACACAGGGTTTTCTATCCCATGGTATGAGGAATGCGATTTCCTTTGAATGACAGTGTCCAATTTTATTTTGGAAAATACAGTTGAAATCGGAAGTTTACATACACTTAGGTTGGAATCATTAAAACTAGTTTTTCAACCACTCCACAAATGTCTTGTTAACAAACTATAGTTTTGGCAAGTCGGTTAGGACTTCTACGTTCTGCATGACACAAGTAATTTTTCCAACAATTGTTTACAGACAGATTATTTCACTTATAATTCACTGTATCACAATTCGAGTGGGTCAGAAGTTTACATACTCTAAGTTAAACAGCTTGGAAAATGATGTCATGGCTTTAGAAGCTTCTGATAGGCTAATTGACATCATTTGAGTCAATTGGAGGTGTACCTGTGGATGTATTTCAAGGCCTACTTTCAAACTCAGTGCCTCTTTGCTTGACATCATGGGAAAATCTAAAGAAATCAGCCAAGTCCTCAGAAAATAAATTGTAGACCTCCACAAGTCTGGTTCATCCTTCGGAGCAATTTCCAAACGCCTGAAAGTACCACATTCATCTGTACAAACAATAGTACACAAGTATAAACACCATGGGACCACGTAGCCATCATACCGCTCAGGAAAGAGTCTCATAGAGATTAACGTACTTTGGTGCGAAAAGTGCAAATCAATCCCAGAACAACAGCAAAAGACCTTGTGAAGATGCTGGAGGAAACAAGTACAAAAGTATCTATATCCACAGTAAAACGAGTCCTATATCGACATAACCTGAAAGGCCGCTCAGCAAGGAAGAAGCCACTGCTCCAAACAGCCATAAAAAAGCCAGATTACGGTTTGCAACTGCACATGGGGACGAAGATCGTACTTTTTGGAGGAATGTCCTCTGGTCTGATGAAACAAAAAATAGAACTGTTTGGCCATAATGACCATTGTTATTTGTTTGGAGGAAAAAGGGGGATGCTTGTAAGCCGAAGAACACCATCCCAACCGTGAAGCACGGGGGTGGCTGCATCATGCTGTGGGGGTGCTTTGCTGCAGGAGGGACTGGTGCACTTCACAAAATAGATGGCATCATGAGAAAGAAAAAAATGTATGCACTCACTAAACTGTAAGTCGCTCTGGATAAGAGCGTCTGCTAAATGACTAAAATGTAAATGTAAGGAAAATTATGTGTATATATTGAAGCAACATCTCAAGACATCAGTCAGGAAGTTAAAGCTTGGTCACAAATGGGTCTTCCAAATGGACAATGACACCAAGCATACTTCCAAAGTAGTGGCAAAATGGCTTAAGGACAACAAAGTCAAGGTATTGGAGTGGCCATCACAAAGCCCTGACCTCAATCCTATAGAAAATGTGTGGGCAGAACTGAAAAAGCGTGTGCGAGCAAGGAGGTCTACAAACCTGACTCCGTTACACCAGCTCTGTCAGGAGGAATGGGCCAAAATTCACCCAACTTATTGTGGGAAGCTTGTGGAAGGCTACCTGAAACGTTTGACCCAAGTTAAACAATTTAAAGTCAATGCTACCAAATACTAATTGAGTGTATGTAAACTTCTGACCCACTGGGAATGTGATGAAAGAAATAAAAGCTGAAATAAATCATCCTCTCTACTATTATTCTGACATTTCACATTCTTAAAATAAAGTGGTGATCCTAACTGACCTAAGACAGGGAATTTTTACTAGGATTAAATGTCAGGAATTGTGAAAAACTGAGTTTAAATGTATTTGGCTAAGGTGTATATAAACTTCCCACTTCAACTGTATGTGTCTATTAATAACCTCCTATTACTGGAACAAGGAAATGCAAAGATAACTTTTCTCAAGAATGATCACAATGCATAACTACTTCCTACAGGCTACGTTACTGCAGTATGTCATGCCAACAGGTAGTCATGGCCTTTCAGTTGTCAAGCGATTCTAGACTGAAGAATGATATGCATAATGTGTAGAAATTAAGCTAGAGGGTAGTGTTTGTGAGTGTTTTGCATGCATTTATCTTTATTAAAGCTAGAGTCTTTAGTTGCTACATCCATTTTTGGACTTAGAAATTAATGATATTAAGGGCTATTTGACCAAGAAGGAGAGTGATGGAGTGCTGCATCAGATGACCTGGCCTCCACAATCACCTGACCTCAACCCAATTGAGATGGTTTGGGATGAGTTGGACCGCAGAGTGAAGGAAAAGCAGCCAACAAGTGCTCAGCATATGTGGGAACTCCTTAAAGACTGTTGGAAAAGCATTCCAGGTGAAGCTGGTTGAGAGAATGCCAAGAGTGTGCAAAGCTGTCATCAAAGCAAAGGGTGGCAACTATGAAGAATCTCAAATATAAAATATATTTTGATTTGTTTAACACTTTTTTGGTTACTACATGATTCCATATGTGTTCTTTCATAGTTTTGATGTCTTCACTATTATTCTACAATGTAGAAAATAGTAAAAATAAAGAAAAACCCATGAATGAGTAGGTGTGTCCAAACTTCTGACTGGTACTGTATATCATTAATTTCTAAGTATACCCATTGATTCTTGAAGAATATAACATATAAACGCCTCAGCCTTACCCAATCAGAACCCAAATTATAAGCTTGTTATACTCCAATGTTTGTAAACAAAGTAAATGTAAACAAACACTGTATAGCCTCAAAACATGGTTAAAACCATCATGTTGATATCATGGATGGTCAGTCCTTGCATACATAGCTCTCGCTTTGAGTTTGAGAGTGGTTACATTTCTCCAGGCATCCTTCAGGAAAAGCAGTTGCCTCTCAACATGATTGCTCCCAGTCTGTCTGGCACACAAATAAACAAACGCCACTGACTGACTGTTGTTGATCTGAAAACAATATAAAGCACCATTTCAAAAGAACAGCCAGCAGCAACAGCATATTCAAATGAGTCACATCAAACAACAATAACCACACGCACTGTGACAGAACCAACCACATTGTGTGTGTGTGTGTGTGTGTGTGTGTGTGTGTGTGTGTGTGTGTGTGTGTGTGCGCATGCGTACGCATGCATGTGCGCGTGATGTGCACAGCAGCAGAGAACTTGAGTGTGAGATTGGTTATACAGTGCATTCGGAAAGTATTCAGACCCCTTGACTTTTTCCACATTTTCTTACGTTACAGCCTAAAATTGATATAATACTTTTTTTCCCTCATCAATCTACACACAGCACCCCATTATGACTGAGCGAAAACAGGTTTTTAGACATTTTTGCAAATGTATTAAAAATAAATAACAGAAATACCTTATTTACATAAGTATTCAGACCCTTTGCTATGAGACTCGAAATTGAGCTCAGGCGCATCCTGTTTCCATTGATCATCCTTGAGATGTTTCTACAACTTGATTGGAGTCCACCTGTGGTAAATTCAATTGATTGGACATGATTTGGAAAGGCACACACCTGTCTATATAAGGTGCCACAGTTGATAGTGCATGTCAGAGCAAAAACCAAGCCATGAGGTCGAAGAAATTGTCCGTAGAGCTCCGAGACAGGATTGTGTCGAGGCACAGATCTGAGAAAGGTTACCAAAAAATGTCAGCAGCATTGAAGGTCCCAAAGAACACAGTTGCCTCCATCATTCTTAAATGGAAGAAGTTTGGAACCACAAAGACTCTTCCTAGAGCTGGCCACCGGCCAAACTGAGCAATTGGGGGAGAAGGGCCTTGGTCAGGGAGGTGACCAAGAACCCGATGGTCACTCTGACAGAGCTCCAGAGTTCCTCTGTGGAGATGGGAGAAACTTACAGAAGGATAACCATCTCTGCAGCACTCCACCAATCAGGCCTTTATGGTAGAGTGGCCAGATGGAAACCACTCCTCAGTAAAAGGCACATGACAGCCCGCTTGAAGTTTGCCAAAAGGAACCTAAAGGACTCTCAGACCATGCGAAACAAGATTCTCTGGTCTGATGAAATTAAGATTGAACTATTTGGCCTGAATGCCAAGCGTCACGTCTGGAGGAAACCTGATACCTTCCCTACGGTGAAGCATGGTGGTGGCAGCATCATGCTGTGGGGATGTTTTTCAGCGGCAGGGACTGGGACACTAGTTAGGATTGAGGGAACGATGAATGGAGCAAAGTACAGAGAGATCCTTGATGAAAGCCTGCTTCAGAGCGCTCAGGACCTCAGACTGGGACGAAGGTTCACCTTACAGCAGGATAACGACCCTAAGCACACAGCCAAGACAATGCAGGAGTGGCTTTGGGACAAGTCTCTTAGTGTCCTTGAGTGGCCCAGCCAGAGGCCGTATTTGAACTCGATCAAACATCTCTGGAGAGACCTGAAAATAGCTCTGCAGCGACGCTCCCAATCCAAACTGACAGATCTTGAGAGGATCTGCAGAGAAGAATGAGATAAAAAAAATTTAACACATTTATTTACATCCCTGTTAGTGACCATTTCTCCTTTGCTAACATAATCCATCCATGTGACACATCCACAATAAGCTTATTAAACAGCATGATCATAACACAGGTGCACCTTGTGCTGGGGACAATAAAAGGCCACTCTAAAATGTGCAGTTTTGTCCCCTGTAGCTCAGTTGGTAGAGCTTGGCTTTACAACGCCAGGGTTGTAGGTTCGTTTCCCACGGGGTGCCAGTATGAAAATGTATGCACTCACTAACTGTAAGTCGCTCTGGATAAGAGCGTCTGCTAAATGACTAAAATGTAAAATGTAATGCCACAGATGTCTCAAGATTTGAGGGAGTGTGCAATTGGCATGCTGACTGCAGTAATGTCTACCAGATCTCTTGCCAGATAATTGAATGTTCATTTCTCTACCATAAACCACCTTCAATGTCATTCTAGAGAATTTGGCAGTACATCCAACCGGCCTCACAACCACAGACCATGTGTATAGCGCGCATTGGCGGTCAATGCCGTTTAAGATGAGGGAGGATGATTTTTACAGCAAATTGGATGACTGTCATTCATGTTCCATTCACCTAGCTCAATGTAACTTCGATCGGTTTAGGCTACTACATGATACTCAAATTTTCCCTATACCCATCATGAGGTTGCTACAACCTAGCCTACAAATGAAAGTTTACAACGTAGGTGCAATACCACTTTGCACACTCTTGCCTGCATCTAGCTGATCTAGGTTGTAATCATTAGTCCAACAGTTGCAAACGAGAGTTTCTATTGGACAAATTCAGGTATGTTTATCCAGTTTCGTTCCGTTTGCTTTCGTTTAAGAAAAAAATAATCAACAGAATCGGCGGAATGAATACACCCCTGATCACACGCAAACACAGAACTAGCAGCCACATATAAACCGGATGATCACTTATAATATAATTCCTTCTCGCATCTACACTCTTTCCTCCTCTCACCTTTTCCCTTCACTTGTGGACTTCATTGCAAAATACAACAGCTGTCTGTGACCAGTAAAAAAAAAGATATACTGTATATACTACGAAATATAGCTAGCTCTCGCTTTCTCTCTTGCTTCTCCTTAATTTTGAAAGACATTAATTTGTTCAAAACTGTTCAACTATTGTCTTTCTCTCTCTTTGAGTCAACTACTCGCCAAATTATATGCACTGCAGTGCTAGCAAGCTGTAGCTCTGATCCTTTGATTGGGTGGACAACATGTCAGTTCATGCTGCAAGAGCTCTGATAGGTTGGAGGACGTCCTCTGGAAGTTGTCATAATTACTGTGTAAGTCTATGGAAGGGGGTGAGAACCATGAGCTTCCTAGGCTATGTCAATGTACCCAGAAGCTAGCTGTCCTGCGGCTACACCATGGTGCTACCCTACAGAGTGCTGCTGAGGCTACTGTAGACCTTCACTGCAGAACAATGTGTTTTAATCAATTATTTGGTGAATATATTTAGTGTAGTTTTATCTAAAAAGGATAACGTTTTTAAATATTTCACCCCCCAAAAAATCCTGAAATTTACTGAGGAGGATGGCCCTCCCCTTCCTCCACTGAAGAGCCTCCACTGATGGCGTCGTGTTGGCGAGCGGTTTGCTGAAGTCAACGTTGTGAATAGAGTGCCCCATGGATGTGTCGCGCTGCATGAGGCCAATGGTGGTCACATCAGGATAAGAGGGTCTGCTAAATGACTAAAATGTAATCAGATACTGACTGGTTTTCTGATCCACGCCCCTACCTTTTTTTAAAGGTATCTGTCACCAACAGATGCATATCTGTATTCCCAGTCATGTGAAATCCATAGATTAGGGCCTAATTTATTTATTTAAATTTACTTATTTCCTTATATGAACTGTAACTCAGTCAAATCTTTGAAATTGTTGCATGTTGCGTTTATATTTTTGTTCAGTATACATATTGTATGCTAACCAATGTTTTGCCAAGTCAGGGCACAGTGATTCACGGTTTACATTCTGCCCACATTCAGAAGGACTGGATGGTTAAGGACACAGCAGGGCAGAACAGCAGGTGAATTGAATATGAGCCGACTGCATGACTCAAGCCCACTCTAACCCTTTCTATGTCTCTTCTAGGTATACTTCCACACTAGACCTGCCGCATTGCCCCTCTCCCATCTACAGAAGGTCTCGATCAAGGTTAATCATCGTACCGGCATAGTACTCATCAACCAACGAGAGGAAACCTAAGGTCCCTTTTTATAACTGAGACTGTTATTATAAAGACTGCTATTTTATTGACCCTTGTTTGACCCTCTCGAGCCACTGTCCCATCCATTAGAACCCTGTGGGATGAAGGCCGGGACAAGCTCTAAATGGACAGGCTTGGATCAGAGATTAATCTCTTTAATTCCTCTGTTGTATTAGTGTTGTATCAGTGTTGTATTTGTGTTGTATTCAGTGGTGTTAAGTACTTAAGTAAAAATACTTGAAAGTACTTAAGTAGTTTTTTTTGGGTATCTGTACGTTACTTTACTATTTATATTTTTGACTATTTTTACTTTTACTTCACTACATTCCTAAAGAAAATTATGTACTTTTTACTCCATACATTTTCCCTGACACCCAATAGTACTTGTTACATTTTGAATGCTTAGCAGGACAGGAAAATGGTCTAATTCACACACTTATCAAGAGAACATCTCTGGTCATCCCTACTGCCTCTGATCTGGCGGACTCACTAAACAGTGTGAGTGTTGGAGCGTGCCCCTGTCTATCGGTTAAAAACAAATCTATAGAAAATGATGCCGTCTGGTTTGTTTAATATAAGGAATTTGAAATGATTTATACTTTTACTTTTACTTTTCATACTTAAGTATATTTTAGCAATTACATTTACTTTTGATACTTAAGTATATTTAAAACCAAATACTTCTAGACTTTTACTCAAGTAGGATTTTATTGGGTGACTTTCACTTTTATTTGAGTCATTTTCTATTAAGGTATCTTTACTTTTACTCAAGTAAGACAATTGGGTACTTTTTCCACCACTGGTTGTATTAGTGTATTAGTCCTCTGACAACTTCAGTCAGTCCACTGGCCTGGGGTCTGAGTCAGTCCACTGGCCTGGGGTCTGAGTCAGTCCACTGGCCTGGGGTCTGAGTCAGTCCACTGGCCTGGGGTCTGAGTCAGTCCACTGGCCTGGGGTCTGAGTCAGTCCACTGACCTGGGGTCTGAGTCAGTCCACTGGCCTGGGGTCTGAGTCAGTCCACTGGCCTGGGGTCTGAGTCAGTCCACTGGCCTGGGGTCTGAGTCAGTCCACTGACTTGGGGTCTGAGTAGGTACATTAAATAACCTCCATTTTACGCTCCGTGGGTTAGTTGGGTCAGATGCAATAGGCCTGTGGTTCTTTTTATTTATCAGTGGTGTCACAGAGGCAGCTCATAAAAAGCCTATGTAATTCCAACAGGGAATGAGCTTCAAAATGTACGCTTTGAATTGAAGTTCTACTGTAATAACAATATAAATTCTCTGGAGCTCTCTAGAACGTTTACAGCGTTAAGATTCTTAAAGAATAATACAAGTCTTGATGCTCAAAGCCCTTATTAGATATTTGGTGTTAAAGTACATTACGAGCAGGGCTTTGATATAAAGTGTTATGTTTGCTGTGGGGTGCTTTGTTTGGTTTACAGCCAGCCCAAATTATACACAGCAAAATGTCTAAACTGAACCATATTTAATGATGTCACTTCTTTACAGCAAGACCAACTTTACATTTATTTAATCCATGACCTCACTATCAAATTTCCAGTAAAAAAGGGTGTCTACTGTAGGAAAATGATTCAGTGCAATATGAGTTTGGTTTCATGGTGAATTAACAGCGAGACAACATTCATCTGTAACAAATTACTTTGTCCCCCTTACGAAGGGAAAGGCACAACAAGCAGATAGAAGATGACTAGCTGACCTGTGATTTCATACAGACTTTCAAGCCTTCCGTGGTGATAGGATATGACAATCATGACATCATATCCTTATCAGCGCATATAAGCCTGGTATGGTTCAAAGTTGGCCTTAGTGGGTGTGACCATAGAATTATATGGGCGTGACCTACTGAGTAAAGTATTTGTCATCATAAAATGTTAGCGAATCACATGACTGCGAGGCGTGGCTCTGTGCTTGTGGTGTGTTAGCGTACGGGGGAGGGTTAGGGGGAAGGTGTTGTGGGAGATGATTGGTTAGTAGATTAAGCCAATGCCTATGTCCCGGGAGTTTCTCCCGGTATTTCTGTATTGGCTAACGAAGGCCAAGTTTGAAGCGTTGGTCCACCAAACTCTTCGCGCAGTGTCTGGGAAAGAGATTAATGACATCATTACATCATGGAGAAGTGGGTAGTAGACTGAGGTGATATCACACAATTAAATATGCATCTCTATGGGTGATATGACATGACATCATCACGTCATAGAGTAGTTGGTTGACGACTGCCTGTTTTTTATTCATTAATAATTATTTATTTTTACTTTATTCTCTCTTCTAGAGATGACTCATATTTGGGGAGGTTATCTCATACTTTACTTCCCAATAACTTGATGAAATATTGATCAGGGGGAGGGATTATCCCTGTTTACCCTCAGAGGACATTGCCAGTGAGTGACTTTTGTGAAAAGAAGAATAAGTTAGATATATGAGGTTGTTGGGTTAAGCTGGTTGTGATAAGGAGCAGAGAGGATTATGATGGAGTGTCCTTCAACTATCAACACCTCTGAGGCTGAGTTAAGAGCCAGCCACAGACTTTAGAAAAGAGCAGCTTTAAAGATTTGATCGGCTAATATGATGGTGACCTTTCACAGCTATTGTCCAGAAGAAAGTAAAGAGTGATCTAGTTAAAAAGCTGACCTTGGAGGCCGCCTGTCTCGGCTTCTTCATGCTCTGTCGTTTCACAGCAGTAGTTATGTAGTCTTCCTCATCTTCCCCAAATAGCCGGCAGAGAGTTGGCTGTTTCTGGCAAATGGGCTCAGTCACCTTGTCTGTCCTGATTGGTTTGACAGGTATGGTTGGTACAGTACTGTCTATCCTGGTTGGTTTGACATGTATGGTTGGTACAGTACTGTCTGTCCTGGTTGGTTTTACAGGTATGGTTGGTACAGTACTGTCTATCCTGGTTGGTTTGACAGGTATGGTTAGTACAGTACTGTCTATCCTGGTTGGTTTAACAGGTATGGTTGGTACAGTACTGTCTATCCTGGTTGGTTTGACAGGTATGGTTGGTACAGTACTGTCTGTCTTGGTTGGTTTGACAGGTATGGTTGGTACAGTACTGTCTGTCCTGATTGGTTTAACAGGTATGGTTGGTACAGTACTGTCTGTCCTGGTTGGTTTGACAGGTATGGTTGGTACAGTACTGTCTGTCCTGGTTGGTTTAACAGGTATGGTTGGTACAGTACTGTCTGTCCTGGTTGGTTTGACAGGTATGGTTGGTACAGTACTGTCTGTCCTGGTTGGTTTGACAGGTATGGTTGGTACAGTACTGTCTGTCCTGGTTGGTTTGACAGGTATGGTTGGTACAGTACTGTCTGTCCCGGTTGGTTTGACAGGTATGGTTGGTACAGTACTGTCTGTCCTGGTTGGTTTAACAGGTATGGTTGGTACAGTACTGTCTGTCCTGGTTGGTTTGACAGGTATGGTTGGTACAGTACTGTCTGTCCTGGTTGGTTTGACAGGTATGGTTGGTACAGTACTGACAAGAAATACCTTTCCCCATCAAAGTCAATGGGTGTGTAGACACTGCATGGGCCAATTTTACTCTAGTGAGACCTTTTTTATGACTCAGTAAATTACACAAAAAAGTCTGACTAATTCTCTAACCCAAACCCATTTGGTGTCAAGCCTTTACAAATTAGATTAATTTTGTTGAATAATGTTTAGCTTAGCAGAGCTGAAATAAGTAGTTTTTAATTAAATAACCATGGGGAATGTGTTGGTTACACCCAAGGCTGTTTCGTTTACATCATCAACTATTATGTATTCTCTTCTCTCTCTCTCTCTCTCTCTCTCTCTCTCTCTCTCTCTCTCTCTCTCTCTCTCTCTCTCTCTCCCTCTCTCTCTCTCTCTCTCTCTCTCTCTCTCTCTCTCTCTCTCTCTCTCTCTCTCTCTCTCTCTCTCTCTCTCTCTCTCTCTCTCTCTCACTGTCTCTCCGTCTCTCTCTCTCTCTCTCTCTGTCTCTCTCGCTGTCTTTTTTAAAGCAAGTGAAATAAACAAGAAACAAAAGTGAGAAGAAACAAAAAACAACAACAACAAAAACATCTCCCAAATGCTCCCTGTCTCTGTCGCTCCCTTGCTCCCTGTCTCTGTCGCTCCCTTGCTCCCTGTCTCTGTCGCTCCCTTGCTCCCTGTCTCTGTCGCTCCCTTGCTCCCTGTCTCTGTCGCTCCCTTGCTCCCTGTCTCTGTCGCTCCCTGTCTCTGTCGCTCCCTTGCTCCCTGTCTCTGTCGCTCCCTTGCTCCCTGTCTCTGTCGCTCCCTTGCTCCCTGTCTCTGTCGCTCCCTGTCTCTGTCGCTCCCTTGCTCCCTGTCTCTGTCGCTCCCTTGCTCCCTGTCTCTCTCTCTCCCTTGCTCCCTCTCTCTCTCTCTCTCTCTCTCTCTCTCTCTCTCTCTCTCTCTCTCTCTCTCTCTCTCTCTCTCTCTCTCTCTCTCTCTCTCTCTCTCTCTCTCTCTCTCTCTCTCTCTCTCTCTCTCTCTCTCTCTCTCTCTCTCTCTTTGTCTCTCTGTATAACTTAAAGGAGGAAACCAACCAGAGTATTACATTTCCAAATGCAGTCACTACTAAATAGGGTCTCCCCCTCCCGACCTGCAGGGGCAGTGAGAGGCGTGGAGACTCGTAACACCCATTTCTCAACCCGTCTCCCCTCTCACCCCCATTGCTATGGGGTTATACCCAGTTACCAACCTCTTAACAGGAAGCCTTGTTTATCGAGAAATGCAATTAATTTCAGGAGTCAGCCGGTGATAGGTTCAGTGGAGGTGGGGGTTTGGGGGAGGAGGGAGATATAGGGGGGAGAGGAGAGGGGGCCAATCCTCCCGCGACCCTGGGCATGATGGATTGTGGGCCAGGGGGCCAGTGACAGGGTGGGCGTGGTTTTGAAATTGGGGGTAATACGGAAATAACAGGTCAATCTTTGGGTTTGTATCACGAACGAAGACCCGCAGTCCACGCTGCTATGCTCTGCCAGCAATTACCTTGCATGCACTGGCCTGATCAAACATGGGCCGCTCTCGCTGTCTGCACTGCCTGCTGGAATGTAATCTCAATTAGCATTGAAATGAACATAAATCAAAAAAACATATCACAGTAATACTGAAAATAATTCTATCAACATCAAAACAATTAGGTGTTGGCGTGTCTTGGTTCTCTAATTTCTTATATTTCCAACATTCACACTTACCAGGCATCGCAATTAATCTTGCACAGTTCCAACAATTCACAGGAACTACCCATATTAATCAGGACATTCTCCCTCAGTAGACTATGGGACATTTTAACAAACAGCTTTAATGAATCAAAAACAAGACATGAAAAAATAATTCACAGATTTTTATGTTTACTCAAAATTCTCGTCATTGCAACAGGGGGTTGATGGGATCTTTCTGTTACAGCGGGGGTCCGTGGGGGTCTCGTGGCTGGACTTTTACCACCTGGTCTCCATCAAATCACATTTAATTAGTCACATGCTTCATAAACAACGGGTGTGGACTAACAGTGAAATGCTTACTTAATTACGGGCCCTTACCAGCAATGCAGAGAGAAAGAAAATAGAGAAATAATAGAAAAGTAAAACATGAAATAATAAAAATAAAAATAAAAACACAATAAGTAACGATAACTTGGCTATATACACGGGGTACCAGTACCGAGTCGATGTGCAGGGGTATGAGGTAAATTAGGTAGATATTTACATATAACTAGGAATAAGTGACAGATAGGTCTGAGAGTGGGCCATTGACTCCTAACCCCTGACCTGTAAACACTGGCTGTGGAAGTGGGAGCTTGTTTGTTGTTGTAATGGTGCTTGAACAGAACAGTATCTCTGAAATGGGTAATCCTCCTCTCCTATCCCCACAGTTAGAATGTCACTGGTAAACTGGGCTTGGAACAGGAGGGTCTCTCGCTCTCTGGCTCTCTCAGTAATGAACATACAAATTCATAATGGTATACATTATGTCATTTGAGGGCACTAGGTGTCTGTCCACTTGTAGATTCAGATTCAGATTCAGATTCATAGTGTTTAATAGTCACATGTACAGGGTTGCAGGTGTGATTGCAGGGTATAGTGAAAATCTTAGGCTCCGAGCTCAAACATGCAGGACAAGTTAAATAATATAATGAAAATGGTAATAAATAAAAAAATATAGAAATAGAAATAGCACTATATACATCATAACTGTAGTAGTGATGAATAAATACATAAACTAGTGGTGACTATTCAGCAGCCTGATGGTCTGGGAGTAGAAGCTATTGGCCAGTCTCACAGTTTTTGCCATGATGCTCCTATACTGCCCGCGTCTGAGTGATTGAAGCTGGGAGAACAGGACATGGCTCGGGTGGCTGGGGTCCCTGATGATCTTCCTGGCCTTCCTGCGACACCTGGTGTTGTAGGTGTCCTGTAGGCCAGGCTGTGTGCACCCAATGGTGCGTTCGGCAGCATGTATCACCCTCTGGAGCGCCTTGCGGTCCGCGGTGGTGGAGTTGCTGTACCAGGCTGTGATGCAGTCCGACAGTATGCTCTTGATGGTGCTCCTGTAGAACACTGTGAGGGCTCTCAGGGACAGGCCGGGTTTCTTCAGCATCCTGAGGTTGAAGAGTCACTGTCATGCCTTCTTCACCACAGTGTCTGTGTGGTTAGAGCATTTCAGCTTCTCTGAGATGTGTATGCCGAGGAATTTGAAGTTATTGACCGTCTCCACGGTGGCCCCGTTGATGAGGATGGGGGGCGTGTCCAGCCTGAATTCCACAATCAGCTCCTTTGTTTTGCTAACGTTGAGGGAGAGGTTGTTTACCTGCCACCACGCCGTCAGAGTGCCTACCTCCTCCCTGTAGGCTGTCTCGTCATTGTTGGTAATCAGGCCAACTACTGTTGTGTCGTCAGCAAACTTGATGGAACTGTGTGAGGTCCTTGTGGGGCCCTCGTGTTGAGAATCAGTGTTGAGGAGGTAATGTTGCCTACCTTCACCACCTGGGGCCGGCCCGTCAGGAAGTCCAGGACCCAGTTGCGTAGGGAGGAGTTCAGACCCAGGGTAGTGAGCTTTGTAATAAGCTTGTAGGGCACTATGGTATTGAAGGCCAAGCTGTAGTCGATGAACAACATCCTCACATATGCATTCCTTTTGTCCAGGTGGGTAAGGGCAGTGTGCAGCGCAATGGTGATTGCGTTGTCCGTGGATCTGTCAGGGCGGTAGGTGAATTGGAGAGGGTCGAGTGTGTCGGGGAGGGAGGGGGTGATGTGGTCTTTGACTAGCCTCTCAAAGCACTTAATGATGACGGAAGTGAGTGCTACAGGTCGGTAGACATTAAGTTCAGTTACTTTCCCTTTCTTGAGTGCAGGGATGATAGTGGACATCTTGAAGCAATATATAAAGGTTTCTTTGAAATGTGTTGTGGTGCGTGCCATCAGAATTGCAACCTACACACAACCTAACCCCTCCTGCTGGCTGTTTGAAAGGGAGACGGATTGATGGCTCCTTTCAAGTTCTGCACAAACAAACCACCCTCTCTCTCTCCAACCATAAGTGATAGTGAGAATCCCTGTTGCATATGTTGATGGAATTTGAATCAAATTTGCTTTCATGTCGCTGTGTTTGTGGTGTGTGTGTGTAAAATCGGACTTAAGTGAAGCCAATAAACTGACATATGCAAACGACCCGTTGAATTTTGTAGGGAATCCATTGATCTGTAGCTTAGAAGCCATTCCTTTGCCGTCTTCTCATTAAAAAACATGCCTGTACTTGTCCTTGTGAGTGTGTGTATGTGTGATATCCTTATTAAACCCAGGCTTGTGCGTGCTTATATATTCTCTATGTAATCTTCTATTTCAAAAGTAAGTATATTGTGTACAGTATATTGTGTACAGTATATTGTGTACAGTACATTTTGTACAGTACATTGTATACAGTACATTGTGTACAGTATATTGCATACAGTACATTGCGTACAGTACATTGTGTACAGTACATTGTGTACAGTACATTGTGTACAGTACATTGTGTACAGTGTATTGTGTACAGTACATTGTGTACAGTACAGTGTGTACAGTACATTGTGTACAATACATTGTGTACAGTATATTGTGTACAGTACATTGTGTACAGTACATTGTGTACAGTACATGGTGTACAGTGTATTGTGTACAGTACATTGTGTACAGTACAGTGTGTACAGTGTATTGTGTACAGTACATTGTGTACAGTATATTGTGTACAGTATATTGTGTACAGTACATTGTGTACAGTACATTGTGTACAGTGTATTGTGTACAGTACATTGTGTACAGTATATTGTGTACAGTACATTGTGTACAGTATATTGTGTACAGTACATTGTGTACAGTATATTGTGTACAATACATTGTGTACAGTACATTGTGTACAGTATATTGTGTACAGTGCATTGTGTACAGTACATTGTGTACAGTACATTGTGTACAGTATATTGTGTACAGTACATTGTGTACAGTATATTGTGTACAGTGCATTGTGTACAGTATACTGTGTATTTAGGCTTTACTGTGTCTTGGTTTGGGGCCACAGTCTCTTATCAAGGAAGCTACACAAAGGCTTACGCATATGTTTACATGTGATTAAACAAAATGTGTGTGTTCAGAAATCAATCGCTTGGCATTGCCAGTAGTATAATATGTGTGATCATGAGGATCCTTGTTTGTGTGTATTTATGTGTGTGTGCGTGTCTTTGTGCATGTATGTATTTGCACTTGTGTTTGTGTGTGTTTGTGTGTGTGTGTGTGCACCTGTGTGTGCGTGTGAGTGTGTATATGTCCTCGAGTAGGGCCGTAATGCTGATCTTAACACTACTAGCTCCTGGTAACCCTGAAGTCTTGGGTGAACAGCAACACAAACACACACACGCACATACACACACACACACACACTCACAGCAGCCACGTTGAGTAAGTGGTTCATTATATAAAGCAGCAGTGAGCTAACAGAAGGTCCCCCCACCAACACCAGCCCAGTAATATACACACTGTCCTCAGAGGAGGTTAAATCACCTAGGAGTATTGGGAATTTATTTAAACCTCCATTAATAATGATTCATACGCCTCAACCACAACAGAAAATAGCCTCCTCAACACCCCCATCCATCACGCATATAAAATCCTATACTCCATAACACTTAGATTGCATTCATTACTGTAACCCTGGTTGTGTGTTGTTGAGCAATAGTAATTGCTCGTGTTCTAATCAGCTGGATTTTTTTCAGCTTTGTGATTGGAGCGCAGAGAAACAAACAGCTTTATGATTGGACAAGACCTCATAGAAAGAAGTAACTTGGTGTATAGAGAGGAATGAGAGAAAGACCTCATTCCACATAAAAGTTTCAGTTAGAGCGTGATAGTATGCGTTGACAATCCAGACCATTACCACTGACTACCTGGCTTTGTCAATACAAAGACGAGTTCCGGATCTGTTGTGAGATGGATGTTTAGAGGATGTCGATGTTGATGTTAACTGAGTTATAATGTGACATCATTGCTCTGTGGGTGTCCAATAGACAGATGATAGGATAATGGAGGACATTATGGGATGTTACGGGATGTTTGGTGATTGATTTAATATTGGCCCGGGTGGAAGACGTCATGTGGGGAACAGATGTAGGGAGTAGTTACACAGAGTGAGGATGAGAGACATAGTTTTATATATATATATATATATATATATATATATATATCTCTCTCTCTCTCTCTCTCTCTCTCTCTCTCTCTCTCTCTCTCTCTCTCTCTCTCTCTCTCTCTCTCTCTCTCTCTCTCTCTCTCTCTCTCTCTCTCTCTCCTCTCTCTCTCTCTCTCTCTCTCTCTCTCTCTCTCTCTCTCTCTCTCTCTCTCTCTCTCTCTCTCTCTCTCTCTCTCTCTCTCTCTCTCTCTCTCTCTCTCTCTCTCTCTCTCTCTCTCTCTCTCTCTCTCTCTCTCTCTCTCTCTCTCTCTCTCTCTCTCTCTCTCTCTCTCTCTCTCTCTCTCTCCAGGTCTGCTTACTGTCGTAATGTTGACCTGGCCAATCCAGTGGAAAGAAGTACAGAGCAACACTTTCCAGTGTGTTTGCATATAGCAATCAGTCCCAAACATAAGTCACAAAGCAGCCAATTTACACACACGCACACACATGCACGCACACACACAAACACACAAGCACGTGCACACACGCACATACACGCGCACACGCATGCACATACACACGCACACACACACATGCACACACACTCATATATAAACAGGTAAGTGCTTTAGGGATAAATGATGACGGTGTATGTGTGCGTTCTGGTAACTGTAAAAACTCTGTGGTGGTAGGGGAAATATTGACACTGTCTGGAGATAACTGAAGTGAGGAGTTGTTAGCAACAAAACAACACGTTCAAGGTTTAATCTGACACCAGTCATGAATGGAGCATCTCTCTCCCTCACCCCCTCCTCATACCCCTCACTCCCTCCTCACCCCCTCCTCACCCCTCCTCACTTCCCTCCTTACCCCCCTCACCCCTCCTCACCCCCCTCCTTACCCCCTCACCCCCCTCCTCACACCCCTCACCCCCTCCTCACCCCCCCCACCCCCCTGCTCACTTCCCTCCTTACCCCCCCTCAACCCCCTCCTCACCCCCTCCTCACACCCCTCCTCAGGCCCCTCACCACTCCCAACCCGACTCCTCTCATATTCAACTGCCATCTCATCCTGTCTGACACTTGATGTCCATATGTCACTTTGTCTGTCTGCCTGTATTTGTCTTTCTGCCTGCCGGTCCCATATTTGTGGCGGTTGTTTTATTACTATATGGGTCAACAGTGATCTTCCAGTAACCTGCCTGTGCTGTGCTGAGTGATATGATGTTGTAACTGTGTGTGTGTGTGAGTGTGCGTATGTGTCTGTGTGTGTGTGTGTGTGTGTCCGTGTGTTTGTGTGTGTGTGTGTGTGTGTGTGTGTGTGTGTGTGTGTGTGTGTGTGTGTGTGTGTGTGTGTGTCCGTGTGTTTGTGTGTGTCTGTGTGTGTGTGAGTGTGCGTATGTGTCTGTGTGTGTGTGTGTGTGTGTCCGTGTGTTTGTGTGTGTCTGTGTGTGTGTGTGTGTGTGTGTGTGTGTGTGTCCGTGTGTTTGTGTGTGTCTGTGTGTGTGTGTGTGTGTGTCTGTGTGTGTGTGTGTGTGTGTGTGTGTTGTGCTGAGGCCTGATGTGATGTGTTAACAGTGTAATGGTACTGTAGAGGTGGTGTTAATGTTTTAGCCACTGGACTGAGGAGGAATGCAGCGCAATCCTCTGAGATCACCAGCTAATGCACCATACCGCACACACACACACAAACACATGCATTTGTGCTCAAACACATGCAAGCACACACACACACACACACACCAGATCACCACTACTAATCTACCATAAAGCCTGCCTCTGCAGGTGTGTTATGCCTCTCTGGGTAATTCTGACATTGATGCAAGGCATTCCCTAAAACCACATAATTATTTTGGTTTTAGTCATAACGTAACCTGTGGTTGGGTTAGCTAAGTTAATTGGGCAATGGTGTTTGTTGCAACACCATATTATGTTATACATCGGTACTGTAGAGTCCACTAAACTAAGTCCAATAGGAGACCAGTGAATGTTGTTTTTTCTCTTAGGGGTCAGTGTGGTTGTTTTTCCCATCACCTCTCCTTACACACTCACACATACAGTAAGTTCAAACACCCCTTAGACATATAGGACAGTAGACAAACACAGTTCCTGTCACATGTTTGGCAGAACACTTTGTTTTGGTCCCACATTGTCCAAAGAAATATCACACCAGGGTTCCACATTCCAGAGCTTCATCCCAAAGCGAGTGACAGGAACGTGATAATGACCCAGGATGTCTCGTACCCCTCTCTCGCTACACACATACTCACACACAGTCACATACTGTAAACACACACACAAATACACACACATGTTGAGTGCGCTTACACACACACAAATACACACACATGTTGAGTGCGCTTACACACACACATAAACACACACACGAAACAAGCACACACACAAACACATGCAAACGCACACACACACACACACACACACACACACACACACACACACACACACACACACACACACACACACATACTCACAAACACACAAACACACAAACACACAAACACACAGAGACAAGTGTGAAGTGAACACACAGTCAAATAGTTTCACAGGATCCTGTGGACACCAGGAATACACAAACTCGCAAACTCGCAAACTCTTTCCAAGCCTCAGCTAACCCCCACACTGCCCCCTCCCTCCCACATGATTCCCACCCCTCTGGTGTTGTTTTGATTTTGCTCTCCCAACCCCACCTTCTCTTTCCCTGGCCTTCCTGGGCCATATCCCACCATGGTGTGTGTTTATGTTTGTGTTGGGCTGTGTTCGGCTGTTCCTAGACCAGCTGTGGAGTGTCTGTGTGCTCTGTGGGATTTGACACCTCTCTCTCTGTCTGTCTCTCTCTCTCTCTCCCTCTCTCTTTCAATTCAATTCAAAGGGCTTTATTGTCATGGGAAACATATGTTCACATTGCCAAAGCAAGTGAAATAGATAATAAACAAAAGTGAAATAAACAATAAAAATTAACAGTAAACATTACACTCACAAAAGTTCCAAAGGAATAGAAACATTTCAAATGTCATATAATGGCTATATACAGTGTTGTAACGATGTGCAAATAGTTAAAGTACAAAAGCAAAAATAATCTCCCTTGCTCCCTGTCTCTGTCGCTCCCTTGCTCCCTGTCTCTGTCGCTCCCTTGCTCCCTGTCTCTGTCGCTCCCTTGCTCCCTGTCTCTGTCGCTCCCTTGCTCCCTGTCTCTGTCGCTCCCTGTCTCTGTCGCTCCCTTGCTCCCTGTCTCTGTCGCTCCCTTGCTCCCTGTCTCTGTCGCACCCTTGCTCCCTGTCTCTGTCGCTCCCTTGATCCCTGTCTCTGTCGCTCCCTTGCTCCCTGTCTCTGTCACTCCCTTGCTCCCTGTCTCTGTCGCTCCCTTGCTCCCTGTCTCTGTCGCTCCCTTGCTCCCTGTCTCTGTCGCTCCCTGTCTCTGTCGCTCCCTTGCTCCCTGTCTCTGTCGATCCCTTGCACCCTGTCTCTGTCGCTCCCTTGCTCCCTGTCTCTGTCGCTCCCTTGCTCCCTGTCTCTGTCGCTCCCTTGCTCCCTGTCTCTCTCTCTCCCTTGCTCCCTGTCTCTCTCTCTCTCTCTCTCTCTCTCTCTCTCTCTCTCTCTCTCTCTCTCTCTCTCTCTCTCTCTCTCTCTTTCTGTTTTGAAGCAGCATTTTCCCATCAGGCAGTAACAGTCTCAGCAAGGAAATGAAGGGGACTCAGCCTTCTGAGTCAACACAACAGGTCTGAGGTGGATTGTATAACAAGGCATGAGAAATATCGACTAGGTCAGCCAGGTCACCCATGATACAAGTCAGTATTCGACGACCATCCATGTCTGAGGACATTAGGAGATGACGTGGAAACCAGCCACTAGGGGCAACAGTGAGCGCTGTTACCTTCAAGTAGGTTTAGGTTTTGCTAGGGCATTAGCATCTGCCTCTGATTCTAAAGGTTGCATGTTCAAATCCAGCGATATAAAGTTTTGATATTTTTTAACCCTTACCTTAACCATTCGGAGTTAGTGCCCAACCTTAAGAATTTTGAGTTAATGCCTGAACTTAACCCTAACCTTAAAAATGTGGAGTTAACCTTAACCTTTAACACTTTAAAATGTGACGCTTGGAACAACTATGAAATTTGACATTTGAGAAACATGGATGAACGTCTAATTCTGACATGAGACTGTGAGGGCTGGTAGGACAAGGTGGCTGTTTTTCTGACATGATTCTCCTCAGCTAGTTCCAAATACACTTTGCATTGGCTTGGGACATCATACTTTGCATTGGTAAATAAGTAATACTAAAGCCTTAGAGGTTATTCAGGCTTCTGAGTCATCACATCAGCTCTGAGTTGGGCTGACAGTATGGCGACATTCCAGAGGGACAGACTAGGTGAATGTTTTGGTAATGTGAGATTCTACTTTGCATTGGCTTTGAGTACATCATAATTTGCATTGGGTAAATGAGTAACATAAAGTCAGTAACATTGAGGCAATGGATTCTGCATGAGAGCATGCACTTCTCCTGGACCTGTAACAGGCAAACACAATTTTGACTTGGGACTCTGTCAACGTTTGGGTCTGTTTCTAAGCTCAGTGTAGGTGCTTGGTGATATAGGGGTACTTGGTGATAGGGAGATTTGGGGAGTGTTCTCCCTATCATTACTGTAGAGGTGTGACATGACGTTCCTCAGACATAAACATGGGAGTGTCCTCCTCTAGCAGGGAGGATAAAAACCCTCCATCATCATCTAGCTGGGGGAAAGAGGGAGGAGAGAGGGGAGAGCATAGCTTCTGTTGTTGTTTATGTACTGTGTTGCCATGAGCGCAGGATTTTTTGCGAGGAGAGGGGTTAAAGGGGAGACCTACTATGGTATGTCTTTTCCACTTTCTGTAGTGGGGGTTTTAGTGGTCTGAGAAAATAGCACGCAAAGAGAAACAAACACGAAAGACATGGACACGTGCACAAGCAAAGCACACAGACACAGACACAGACACACACAGACACACAGAGACACACATGCACACACAGGCACAGACACAGACACACACAGACAGACAGACAGACAGACACAGGAGGTGGTGCGAGGGGGGGTGCTGTGGGATTATTTAAGATACTCTTTCAAGAGGTAGGGTTTCAGATGTTTTCGGAAGATGGGCAGGGACTCTCCTGTCGAACTGAAATGGTCCACACTCGCAGACAGTGTGGTAAAGAAGGCGCAACAGAGCCTCTTCAACCTCAGGAGGCTGAAGAAATTCAGCTTAGCACCTAAAACCCTCACAAACTTTTACAGATGCACAATTGAGAGCATCCTGTCGAGCTGTATCACCGCCTGGTACGGCAACTGCACCGCCCACAACCGCAGGGCTCTCCAGAGGGTGGTGCGGTCTGCCAAACGCATTACCGGGGGCAAACAACCTGCCCTCCAAGACACATACAGCACCCGATGTCACAGGAAGGCCAAAAAGATCATCAAGGACATCAACCACCCGAGCCACTGCCTGTTCACTCCGCTATCATCCAGAAGGCGAGGTCAGTACAGGTGTATCAAAGCTGGGACCGAGAGAATGAAAAACAGCTTCTATCTCAAGGGCATCAGACTGTTAAATAGCCATCACTAGCACATTAGAGGCTGCTGCTGCCTATTGAAATCAGTGACCACTTTAAGAAATGGAACACTAGTCACTTTAATAATGTTTACATATCTTGCACTACTCATCTCATATGTATATACTGCATTCTATTCCATAATATTGTACTGTATCTTAGTCAATGCCGCTCTGTCATTGCTTGTCCATATATGTGAATATTCTTAAATCCCATTCCTTCCTAGTTTTGTGTTATTGGGTATATGTTGTGAAATTGTTAGATATTACTTGTTAGATATCACTGCACTGTCAGAGCTAGAAGCACAAGCATTTCGCTACACCTGCTATAACATCTGCTAAACACGTGTATGTGACAAATAAGATTTGATTTGATTTGATTTGAAGCTTCAGGGGCAAGCTGGTTCCACCATTGGGGTGTCAGGACAGAGAAGAGCTTGGACTGGGCTGAATGGGAGCCAAGAGGCCAGAGGTGGCAGAACGGAGTGCTCGGGATGTGGTGTAGGGTTTGAGCATTGCCTGAAGGTAGGGAGGGGCAGTTCCTCTTGCTGCTCCGTAGGCAAGTACAATGGTCTTGTAGTGGATGCGAGCTTCGACTGGAAGCCAGTGGAGAGTGCGGAGGAGCAGGGTGACATGGGGGAACTTGGGAAGGTTGAACACCAGGCGGGCTGCAGCCTGGATTAGGACCTGCGCCGCTTCCAGTGTGAGGTAGTGTCATACTCTAAGGATGTTGGAGAGCATGAACCTGCATGAGCGATTCACTGCTTTGATGTTTTCAGGGAAAGACAGGGTGTTGTCCAGGGTCACGCCAAGGTTCTTTGCACTCTGGGAGGGGGACACCGTGGAGTTGTCAACCATGATGGAGAGGTCTTGGAGTGGGCAGGCCTTCCCTGGGAGGAAAAGCAGCTCCACCTTGTCGAGGTTGTGCTTGAGGTGGTGGGCCGACATCCAAGCTGAGATATCTGCCAGGCACGCAAAGATGCGTGTCGCCACCTGGGTGCCAGAAGGGGGGGGAAGGCCTGCCCACTCCAAGGGAAACCCAGACGCGAGCTGCCCAGTGATGCAAGCCTACCAGATTAGCTAAATTCGTTCTACGCTCGCTTCGAGGCAAGCAGCACTGAACCATGCATAAGAGCACCAGCTGTTCCCAGTTGGTGAGGGTAGGCAACAACACAAACACAAAGCTGACCCTCAATACGGGGGCCCTTCAGGAGTACATGCTTAGTCCCCTCCTGTATTCCCTGTTTACCCACGACTGCATTGCGGCACAGGACTCCAACACCATCATTAAGTTTGGTGACGACACCACAGTGGTAGGTCTGATCACCGACGACGATGAGGACAGCCTATAGGGAGGAGTTCAGAGACCTGGCAGTGTGGTGCCAGGACAACAACCTCTCCTTCAACGTCAGCAAGACAAAATAGTTGATCGTGGACTACAAGAATCGGATGGTCGAGCATGCCCCCATCCACATCGACGTGGCTGTAGTGGAGCGGGTCAAGAGCTTCAAGTTCCTCGGTGTCCACATCACTAAGGAATTAACATGGTCCACACACCAGCATAGTCGTGAAGAAGGCATGACAAAGCCTTTCCCCCTCAGGAGGCTTAAAAGATTCGGCATGGGCCCTCAGATCCTCAAAAAGTTATACAGCTGCACCATTGAGAGCATCTTGACTGGCTGTATCAACGCTTGGTATGGCAACTACAGAGGGTAGTGCGTACGGCTCAGTACATCACTGGGGTCGAGCTCCCTGCCATCCAGGACCTCTATACCAGGCGGTGTCAGAGGATGGCCCTAAGCATTTTCAAAGACTCCAGGCACCCAAGTCATAGACTGTTCTCTCTGCTACAGCACAGCAAACGGTACCGATGCAGAAGGTCTGGAACCAACAGGAAACTGAACAGCTTCTACCTCCAAGCCATTAGAATGCTAAATAGTTAGTCCGGGTAGTTGGTAAACTATTTAACTATCTGCATTGACCCCTTTTTTGCACTAACTCTTTTGACTCATCACATATGCTGCTGTTACTGTTTATTATCTATCCTGTTGCCTAGTCACTTTATCCCGGCCTATATGTACATATCTACCTCAATTATCTCATACCCCTGCACATTGACTCGGTACTGGTACCCTGTGTATATAGCTAAGTTATCGTAACTCATTGTGTATTTATTCCTCGTGTTATTATTTTTCTATTATTTTCTCTCTGCATTGTTGTGAAGGGCCAGTTAGTAAGCATTTCACTGTTAGTCTACACCTGTTGTTTACGAAGCATGTGACAAATAACATTTTATTATATTTGTGTTTGCATTGCAAATGCCAAGCGACTAAATATTTTACGACCCATTTTGCAACGTAGCGATGAGAGTATCAATTCAAACATATCAGCTCTCCCCTTCCTCCTTCCATCCCTCCCTCCCTCCCTCTGCCTCTCCCCCACTCAGAGGGTGATTTAGCTGCCTGGCACCAACAGAAGGTGGGATGTGATTTCTAATGAGATAGTAAATTGCAGAGTGCTAGCGAAAGGACATAAACTCATTGCATTTAAATGAGGTGCGATTTGTCACCATTTCAGGCTGCTACAATAGCTACATCAGCAACAGCAAGAGGAGGAGGAGGCTGTAGAAAGGTCTGTACAGTGGCTCTGACATGTGACTATACAGTACAAGGGTGATGATGCCTCACTAAATGGTTGCATGACTACATCAATATATACTGAACAAAAATATAAATGCAACATGTAAAATGTTGGACCCATGCTTCGTGAGCTGAAATAAAAGATCCCTGAAATGTCCAGACACATAAAAATCGTATTTCTCTCAAATTTTGTGCACAAATTTGATAACATCCCTTTTAGTGAGCAATTCTCCTTTGCCAAGATAATCCATCCACCTGACAGGTGTGGCATATCAAGAAGCTGATTAAATGGCATGATCATTACACAGGTGCACCTTGTGCTGGGGACAATAAAAGGCTACTCTAAAACTAGCATTTTGTCACACAACACAATGCCACAGATGTCTCAAGTTATGAGGGACTGTGCAGTTGGCATGCTGACTGAAGGAATCTCCACCAGAGCTGTTGCCAGAGAATTCAATGTTCATTTCTCTACCATAAGCGGCCTACAACGTCGTCTTAGAGAATTTGGCAATACTTCCAAACCGGCCTCACAACCGCAGACCATGTGTAACCACGCCCGCCCAGGACTTTCAGATCTGGCTTCTTCACCGAAGGGATCATCTGAGACAAGCCACCCGGACAGTTGATGAAACTGAGGAGTATTTGTGTCTGTATTAAAGCCCTTTTTGGGGGAAAACCTCCCCAGTGGGTGGGCCTGGCTCCCAAGTGGGTGGGCTATGCCCTCCCAGGCCCACCCATGGCTGCGCCCCTGCCCAGTCATGTGAAATCCATAGATTAGGGCCTGATTAATTTATTTAAATTGACTGATTTCCTTGTATGAACAGTAACTCAGTAAAATCATTGAAGTGTTGCATGTTGCGTTTATATTGTTTTACAGTACAGATGAATACATTCTTGATGAGGAATATCTACTTGCATAGCATATGGTTATGCTCTAATATCTACACTAGCGTACCACTTAGAATGTTGAATGCTCTACTTCATTCTCAGTAGCATGCTACTCATGGCCATAACTACAGATGAGGATGATGGTCCGGACCTCTGTAATTTTTTCTCATTTGAATTATTATTATTTCTTTACCAAAAGATATATTTGGTGCACAATAAAGAAGATCAATTACGGGTCAACATCTAAATACTGCTCCCAATGTTGATCAAAGCTCAGAAAGCTTATATTCTTGATCTGACTGAGTTCTAATCGTGCCTGCCTCTTTGCGAACGAGTGGAATCATTAACAGTGGTTTGTTCGTTATGTTCGCTTGCACAGTGGTGGAAAAAGTTTCCAATTGTCATACTTGAGTAAAAGTAAAGATACCTTAATAGAAAAGGACTCAAGTAAAAGTGAAAGTCACCCAGTAAAATCCTACTTGAGTAAAAGTCTCAAAGTATTTGGTTTTAAGTATCAAAAGTAAATGTAATTGCTAAAATATACTTAAGAATCAAAAGTAAAAGTATAAAAAATTCCATATAAATCAAATCAAATCAAATTTTATTTGTCACATACACGTGTTTAGCAGATGTTATTGCGGGTGTAGCGAAATGCTTGTGCTTCTATCTCCGACAGTGCAGTAATATCTAACAAGTAATATCTAACAATTTCACAACATATACCCAATACACACAAATCTAAGTAAGGAATGGAATTTAAGAATATATACATATATGGACAAGCAATGACAGAGCGGCATGGACTAAGATATAATAGAATACAGTATATACGTATGAGATGAGTAATGCAAGATATGTAAACATTATAAAAGTGACTGGTGTTCCATTTCTTAAAGTGGCCAGTGATTTCAATAGGCAGCAGCAGCCTCTAATGTGCTAGTGATGGCTATTTAACAGTCTGATGGCCTTGACATAGAAGCTGTTTTTCATTCTCTCTGTCCCAGCTTTGATGCAACTGTAATGACCTCGCCTTCTGGATGATAGCGGAGTGAACAGGCAGTGGCTCGGGTGGTTGATGTCCTTAATGTTCTTTTTGGCCTTCCTGTGACATCGGGTGCTGTAGGTATCATTTTACATTTTAGTCATTTAGCAGACGCTCTTATCCAGAGCGACTTACATGAGCAATTAGGGTTAAGTGCCTTGCTCAAGGGCACATCGACAGATTTTTCACCTAGTCGGCTCGGGGATTAGAACCAGCGACCTTTCGGTTGCTGGAACAACGCTCTTAACCACTAAGCTACCTGCCGTATCCTGGAGGGTGGGTAGTTTGCCCTCTGGAGAGCCCTGCGGTTGCGGACAGTGCAGTTGCCGTACCATGTGGTGATACAGCCCGACAGGATGCTTTCAATTGTGCATGTGTAAAAGTTTGTGAGTGTTTTAGGTGCCAAGCCAGATTTCTTCAGCCTCCTGCGGTTGAAGAGGCTCTGTTGCGCCTTCTTCACCACACTGTCTGTGTGAGTGGACCATTTCAGTTTGTCAGTGATGTGTACGCTAAGGAACTTGAAGCTTTCCACCTTCTCCACTGCGGTCCAGTCGACGTGGATAGGGGGGTGCACCCTATGCTGTTTCCTGAAGTCCACGATCATCTCCTACAGTGGGGAAAAAAAGTTTTTAGTCAGCCACCAATTGTGCAAGTTCTCCCACTTAAAAAGATGAGAGAGGTCTGTAATTTTCATCATAGGAACACGTCAACTATGACAGACAAATTGAGAAAAAAAAATCCAGAACATTGTAGGATTTTTTATGAATTTATTTGCAAATTATGGTGGAAAATAAGTATTTGGTCACCTACAAACAAGCAAGATATCTGGCTCTCACAGACCTGTAACTTCTTCTTTAAGAGGCTCCTCTGTCCTCCACTCGTTACCTGTATTAATGGCACCTGTTTGAACTTGTTATCAGTATAAAAGACACCTGTCCACAACCTCAAACAGTCACACTCCAAACTCCACTATGGCCAAGACCAAAGAGCTGTCAAAGGACACCAGAAATAAAATTGTAGACCTGCACCAGGCTGGGAAGACTGAATCTGCAATAGGTAAGCAGCTTGGTTTGAAGAAATCAACGGTGGGAGCAATTATTAGGAAATGGAAGACATACAAGACCACTGATAATCTCCCTCGATCTGGGGCTCCACGCAAGATCTCACCACATGGGGTCAAAATTATCACAAGAATGGTGAGCAAAAATCCCAGAACCACACGGGGGGACCTAGTGAATGACCTGCAGAGAGCTGGGACCAAAGTAACAAAGCCTACCATCAGTAACACACTACGCCGCCAGGGACTCAAATCCTGCAGTGCCAGACGTGTCCCCCTGCTTAAGCCAGTACATGTCCAGGCCCATCTGAAGTTTGCTAGAGTGCATTTGGATGATCCAGAAGAGGATTGGGAGGAATGTCATATGGTCAGATGAAACCAAAATATAACTTTTTGGTAAAAACTCAACTCGTCATGTTTGGAGGACAAAGAATGCTGAGTTGCATCCAAAGAACACCATACCTACTGTGAAGCATGGGGGTAGAAACATCATGCTTTGGGGCTGTTTTTCTGCAAAGGGACCAGGACGACTGATCCGTGTAAAGGAAAGAATGAATGGGGCCATGTATCGTGAGATTTTGAGTGAAAACCTCCTTCCATCAGCAAGGGCATTGAAGATGAAACGTGGCTGGGTCTTTCAGCATGACAATGATCCCAAACACACTGCCCGGGCAACAAAGGAGTGGCTTCTTAAGAAGCATTTCAAGGTCCTGGAGTGGCCTAGCCAGTCTCCAGATCTCAATCCCATAGAACATCTTTGGAGGGAGTTGAAAGTCTGTGTTGCCCAGCGACAGCCCCAAAACATCACTGCTCTAGAGGAGATCTGCATGGAGGAATGGGCCAAAATACCAGCAACAGTGTGTGAAAACCTTGTGAAGACTTACAGAAAACGTTTGACCTGTGTCATTGCCAACAAAGGGTATATAACAAAGTATTGAGAAACTTCTGTTATTGACCAAATTCCTTATTTTCCACCATAATTTGCAAATAAATTCAATAAAAATCCTACAATGTGATTTTCTGGAGAAAAAAAATCTCATTTTGTCTGTCATAGTTGACGTGTACCTATGATGAAAATTACAGGCCTCTCTCATCTTTTTAAGTGGGAGAACTTGCACAATTGGTGGCTGACTAAATACTTTTTTTCCCCACTGTATGTTTTGTTGACGTTGAGTGAGAGGTTATTTTTCTGGCACCACACTCCCAGAGCCCTCACCTCCTCCCTGTAGGCTGTCTCGTCATTGCTGGTAATCAAGCCTACTACTATTGTGTCGTCTGCAAACCTGATGATTGAGTTGGAGACGTGCTTGGCCACGCAGTCATGGGTGAACAGGGAGTACAGGAGGGGGCTGAGCATGCACCCTTGTGGGGCCCCTGTGTTGAGGATCAGCGAAGTGGAGATGTTGATTCCTACCTTCACCACCTGGGGGCGGCCCGTCAGGAAGTCCAGGACCCAGTTGCACAGGGCGGGGTTCAGACCCAGGGCCTTGAGCTTAATGATGAGCTTGGAGGGTGCTATGGTGTTGAATGCTGAGCTATAGTCAATGAACAGCATTCTTACATAGGTATTCCTCTTGTCCAGATGGGATAGGGCAGTGTGCAGTGTGATGGTGATTGCATCATCTCTGGATCTATTGGGACGGTAAGCAAATTGAAGTGGGTCTAGGGTGACAGGTAGGTAGAGGTGATATGATCCTTGACTAGTCTCTCAAAGCACTTCATGATGACAGAGGTGAGTGCTACAGGGCGATAGTCATTTAGATCAGTTACCTTTGCTTTCTTGGGTACAGGAACAATGGTGGTCATCTTGAAGCATGTGGGGACAGCAGACTGGGATAGGGAGAGATTGAATATGTCCATAAACACACCAGCCAGCTTGTCTGCGCATGCGCTGAGGACGCGGCTAGGGATGCCGTCTGGGCCGGTAGCCTTGCGGGGGTTAACATGTTTAAATGTCTTACTCACGTCTGCTACGGAGAAGGAGAGCCCACAGTACATAGTAGTGGCCCGCGTCGGTGGCACTGTGTTATCCTCAAAGCGGGCGAAGAAGGAGTTTAGCTTGTCTGGAAGCGAGACATCGGTGTCGGCAACATGGCTGGTTTTCCTTTTGTAGTTTGTGATTGTCTGTAGACCCTGCCACATACGTCTCGTGTCTGAGCCGCTGAATTGCGACTCCACTTTGTCTCTATGCTGATGTTTTGCCAGTTTAATTGCCTTGCGGAGTGAGTAGCTACACTGTTTGTATTCTGCCATATTCCCAGTCACCTTGCCATGGTTAAATGCGGTGGTTCGCGCTTTCAATTTTGCGTGAATGCTGCCATCTATCCACGGTTTCTGGTTAGGGTAGGTTTTAATAGTCAAAGTTTGCAAAACATCTCCTATACACTTCCTGATAAACTCAGTCACCGTTTCAGTGTATTAGTCTAAATTATTTTCGCAAGCTACCCGGAACATATCCCAGTCCGCGTGATCAAAACAATCTTGAAGCGTGGATTCCGATTGGTCAGACCAGTGTTGAATAGTCCTTAGCATGGGTACTTCCGGTTTGAGTTTCTGCCTATTGGAAGGGAGGAGCAAAATGGAGTCGCCTTATAACCATCCCGGAAGTTCAAATAGCAATGGTCGAGGATTTTAGCAGCCCGAGTACAACAGTCAATATGTTTATAGAACTTCGACAGCCTAGTCATCAAATTTGCTTTGTTAAAATCCCTGGCTACAATAAATGCAGCCTCAGGATATGTGGTTTCCAGTTTGCATAAAGTCCAGTGATGTTCTTTGAGGGCCATCGTGGTATCGGCTTGAGGGGGGATATACATGGCCATGACTATCACCAAAGAAAATCATATTGGGATATAATACGGTCGGCATTTGATTGTGAGGTATTCTAGGTCGGGTGAACAAAAGGACTTGAGTTCCTGTATGTTACTGCAATTACACCATGAGTCGTTAATCATGAAACACACACGTCCGCCCTTCTGCTTCCCGGAGAGATATTTATTTCTGTCTGCGCGATGAACTGAGAACCCATTTGGCTGGACCGATTTCAAAAGAATATCCCCAGAGAGCCATGTTTCCGTGAAACAAAGTATGTTACAAATCCTTGCCCTGAGCTCGTCGACTTTGTTATCCAAAGATTGAACATTAGCAAGTGGTATACTTGGAAGCGGTGGGTGGTGTGCGCAAACCAGACAGCACCATTTTCTTGTTTTTTTCATTTACGGATAGCCAGGGGCACGCTCCAACACTCAGACATCATTTACAAACGAAGCATGTGTTTAGTGAGTCAACCAGATCAGAGGCAGTAGGGATAACCAGGGATGTTCTCTTGATAAGTGTGTGAATTAGAATAGTTTCCTGTCCTGCTAAGTATTCAAAATGTAACGAGTACTTTTGGGTGTCAGGGAAAATGTATGGAATAAAAAGTACATCATGTAGTGAATGTAGTGAAGTAAAAGTAAAAGTTGTCAAAAATATAAATAGTAAAGTAAAGTACAGATACCCCAAAAAACTACTTAAGTAGTACAGTGAGGGAAAAAAGTATTTGATCCCCAGCTGATTTTGTACGTTTGCCCACTGACAAAGACATGATCAGTCTATAATTTTATTTATTTTGAACAGTGACAGACAGAATAACAACAAATAAATCCAGAAAAACACATGTCAAAAATGTTATAAATTGATTTGCATTTTAATGAGGGAAATAAGTATTTGACCCCTCTGCAAAACATGACTTAGTACTTGGTGGCAAAACCCTTGTTGGCAATCACAGTGGTCAGACATTTCTTGTAGTTGGCCACCAGGTTTGCACACATCTCAGAAAGGATTTTGTCCCACTCCTCTTTGCAGATCTTCTCCAAGTCATTAAGGTTTCGAGCCTGACGTTTGGCAACTCAAACCTTCAGCTCCCTCCACAGATTTTCTATGGGATTAAGGTCTGGAGACTGGCTAGGCCACTCCAGGACCTTAATGTGCTTGTTCTTGAGCCACTCCTTTGTTGCCTTGGCCGTGTGTTTTGGGTCATTGTCATGCTGGAATACCCATCCACGACCCATTTTCAATGCCCTGGCTGAGGGAAGGAGGTTCTCACCCAAGATTTGACGGTACATGGCGTCGTCCATCGTCCTTTTGATGCGGTGAAGTTGTCCTGTCCCCTTAGCAGAAAACCACCCCCAAAGCATAATGTTTCCACCTCCATGTTTGACGGTGGGGATGGTGTTCTTGGGGTCATAGGCAGCATTCCTCCTCCTCCAAACATGGCGAGTTGAGTTGATGCCAAAGAGCTCGATTTTGGTCTCATCTGACCACAACACTTTCACCCAGTTCTCCTCTGAATCATTCAGATGTTCATTGGCAAACTTCAGACGGCCCTGTATATGTGCTTTCTTGAGCAGGGGACCTTGCGGGCGCTGCAGGATTTCAGTCCTTCACGGCGTAGTGTGTTACCAATTGTTTTCTTGGTGACTATGGTCCCAGCTGCCTTGAGATCATTGACAAGATCCTCCCGTGTAGTTCTGGGCTGATTCCTCACCGTTCTCATGATTATTGCAACTCCACTAGGTGAGATCTTGCATGGAGCCCCAGGCCGAGGGAGATTGACAGTTAGTTTGTGTTTCTTCCATTTGCGAATAATCGCACCAACTGTTGTCACCTTCTCACCAAGCTGCTTGGCGATGTTCTTGTAGCCCATTCCAGCCTTGTGTAGGTCTACAATCTTGTCCCTGACATCCTCGGATTGCTCTTTGGTCTTGGCCATGGTGGAGAGTTTGGAATCTGATTGATTGATTGCTTCTGTGGACAGGTGTCTTTTATACAGGTAACAAGCTGAGATTAGTAACATTCCCTTTAAGAGTGTGCTCCTAATCTCAGCTCGTTACCTGTATAAAAGACACCTGAGAGCCAGAAATCTTTCTGATTGAGAGGGGGTCAAATACTTATTTCCCTCATTAAAATGCAAATCAATTCATAACATTTTTGACATGCGTTTTTCTGGATTTTGTTGTTGTTATTCTGTCTCTCACTGTTCAAATAAACCTACCTTTAAAATTATAGACTGATCATTTCTTTGTCAGTGGGCAAACGTACAAAATCAGCAGGGGATCAAATACTTTTTTCCCTCACTGTACTTTCAAGTAATTTTACTTAAGTACTTTACAACACTGCGCTTCCCCCAAACAAACAACAACCGACTCTCTGAGAATGAGTGCACAACTTGTAAATAGTAACGCTTATAGATATGTCAATCAGTCAGGTGGCTATAGATGCCGTCAGAGACTTCTATTGCTGTCAAGTTGAAGGGCTCTGGCTAGTATTACTTAGCCAGCTAAAAGGATGAAGTATGAAGCTAACGATAAATGGAGCCTACCTCAGCAGGAGCAGAAAATACTCCATTAAGTTCTCATACTAACTTTGCTTTACAGAGAGTAGGCTACTGGGACAGACAGTGATGTGGTGCTCAGTGGTGAGGCTGAGGCAGGCTGCAATGCATACAGGAGGAAGCAGAGGAGACAGATAGAGAGGATGCAAGCAAACAAGCAGAGAGAGAGGTTGTACAGTGGTTCTGAAACTTGGGGTCGGGGACCCATGTGGGGTCCCCTGAGAAAATCTGTACTAATCTAATCAAACAAGTTAGGATTTTTTTTAAAGGAGATATGTGTCAATATGAACATCTCCACATGGCCTATCTTCTCTATAGGCCTACATTAAAATGCATTTAAAAAATGTATAATCATATTGTATCAGTGTGAATCATGTCTCATATTTCATTACAATTGTATAGCTAATAGGCTATGTGTTTGTAGATTGACTGAGGTGAATGAACCTACAGCAGCCAAGGGGATAATGGCTGGGGTCATTTTGGCTTGTTTTTGCTGTTCTCCAAATAGTATTTTAAAGTGTTTAAATTGTATACAAATGTAGCAAATGAGCTTAAACTTTTTTTAAACCTAAAATGATTATTCGGCTGTCCCTGTGGGATAACCCTTTGAGGTACCTTTTGGGTTCCAGGTAGAACCCTTCTGGTTCCAGGTAGAACCTTTTCCAGTTCAATGTAAACTCTTTTCACAGAGGGTTATACATGGAACCCAAAAGGGTTCTACCTGGAACCCAAAGGGTTCTTTAAAGGGTTCTCCCACAGGGACAGCCGAAGAACCCTTTTGGAACCCTTTTTTCTGAGAGTGTACTGCATCTCCCACCCTAATATAAACAGTGTTACTGAATGAGAGAACATTGTCATTCACACACATACAGGAAGTGTGAATATGTTTCCTTTCCTCAGGGTGGGAACTGGATGTGGGAAAGACAACAAACGAGGTGTATCCTTCTGACCCCCTGAGCAGTGCAGGCCAAGGCTAACAGCTGTTTATTGATGCAAGATTATTGGGGGAGAAACTAGAGCCCGTTTTTCCTGGACATAATCTAGGAGCAATATGGACTTCCCATATGGACTTCGATCTGTTTTGGGAGTGACCACAATTCCTAAAAAGGGATGGCCTGCACACGAACAGGAGATCAGCTTGGATGTTCTGCTAACATTGAAAAGGTACTGTACTAAAAAAGTAAAAGATATCAGTCCTTGGCCGAAACAGGTAACCCTTATTGAGTACTAATCCACGTCCTTGTTTGAGGCATAGACCAAATGGCACTGTTCTAAGTAATCTTGTATCTATACATTAAAAGCCAACCCCATGGCTATTTCATATAGAGGGTTACCTTCTGATCATAGCATGTTTGTGTTAGAGACTGATCTGAAATCCTGCAGCTGTGGACTTGGACTGATTCATATAAATGTCAGAAGTTGTAATTCTGGTTTCTCAAACTAACGTGGACATTTTGATCACTACTGAGACTTGGTTAAAAAAGTTTGTGCCAGACTATGATGTGTCTTTGAATGGACATAATGTTTAAAGATCTGACAGAGCTGGCCGAGGTGGGGGTGTCGCCATATTCATAAAGAACAACTTGAATGTTGCTGTGTGTATTACCACTTCTGTCCCCAAGCAATTTGAATGTCTTGTCCTAAATGTGGGCCTTGGAAATAATGCCCAACTAATGTTAGTGGGAGTTTATCGCCCTCCATCTGCCTCCTTATGTGCTCTTAGCAAATTGTCTGACCTGTTGTCTAACTATGCTAAATCCTAATAATTAATAGTGGGTGATCTTAATCTGAATTGGTTGATGCCAGTGTCTGACGGACTGAAAGATATTTGTACAGAGCTAAATCTAACTCAGTTGATAACTAAACCAACTCACCCCAATTTTAAGATATTTAGATATTATTCTAACAAATTCCCCTCATAAGTTTACAGCCAATGGGATGTTTGCTAATGAGTTCAGTGGCCATTGTCCCATTGCCTGCATATGAGATGTTAAATTACCTAAATCTCGCTGATGCATTATTACAAAGTGAAATTATAGGAATTTTAATTAGAATATATGTTTTGTTTGAACTCGGGTTGAGTGACTGGTGGGTTGTGTCAACTATCACTGACTCGGATCAGGCCCTTAATTGTTTTATTTCCCTGTTTTTCTCTGTTGCAGATAAACATGTGCCGTACAAAAGGCTAAGGATAAAAGAAAAATTGAATCCTTGGTTCACGCATTAATTGACTGAGAAATGACAGAAAATAAATGTAGCTTGGGCTAAGGCTAGACTGACTGATTCTACGTCTGATTGGCAGTCCTTCAGACATTGGAGAAATAGATGTCTATCTCTGGTTAGAAAAGCAAAATCAACATATTACTTGAATGGTGTATCGGAGAGTGGTGGCAATCCAGCTAACTTCTGGAAAGTGGTCAGATCTTTTAAATAAAACTCCACCCTCCCTCGTTGGAAATGTGTAGTGCTTTTAATAACCATTTTGCTTCAGCTGGCCACCTGTTTAAAAGGATAGTCTCTGAAAGAGGGAGTCCATTAGTCACCTCAGAACAGATTGTAGAAAATGATGCTCTAACAGACTCACATACTTTTATTTTCATTTCAACCATTTGATGTCTACGATGTAATAAGTGCCTTGCTAAAGATCGATGTAAAAAAATCCATAGGGGCTGATTCACTTGACCCCTTCTTACTACAGCTCTCTGCCCCTGTGGTGAGTGATTTGAAAGGAGTCAGGCGCAGGAGGGTAAATCACAGAATAAAAGGGTTTATTCCGAAGGCACAGCGGTACGCAGCAATGCGTCAAACACTCCAGTGCGTAATCAGGCGCACTGGGAAACAACAAGGCACACAGGTGAAATATCCCGGCGATACAAAATACAAGGAGCTCCACCGAGCTAAACTAACCTCCACAATAAAAAATCGGACACAAAGACAAGGGGGCAGAGGGAACACTTATACAGGTACTGATGAGGGGATATGAACCAGGTGTGTGTAATAAACAAGACAAAACAAATGGAATGATGAGATGAGGAGCGGCAGTGGCTAGAAGGCCGGTGACGACGAACGCCGAAGCCTGCCCGAACAAGGAGAGGAGGCAGCTTCGGAGGAAGACGTGACAGCCCCACTCATTGTTAAACCTTAAACCTGTATTTTTAACTTGACAATTGCTACGGGTGTTATCCCTAAGATTTGGAAAGCGTACATAAAGGCAGAGATCCTTCTGATTTAGATAATTACCGCCCAGTCTCCAAATTATCTTGACTAGCCAAGGTACTAGAATCCCTGACCATCTCCCACCTAAGAACGTTTTTAACTTGTCACTCTATTCTAAATATGCACCAGTCTGGTTTTGGATCTGGACATACAGTGGGGGAAAAAAGTATTTAGTCAGCCACCAATTGTGCAAGTTCTCCCACTTAAAAAGATGAGAGAGGCCTGTAATTTTCATCATAGGTACACGTCAACTATGACAGACAAAATGAGAAGAAAAAAAATCCAGAAAATCACATTGTAGGATTTTTTATGAATTTATTTGCAAATTATGGTGGAAAATAAGTATTTGGTCACCTACAAACAAGCAAGATTTCTGGCTCTCACAGACCTGTAACTTCGTCTTTAAGAGGCTCCTCTGTCCTCCACTCGTTACCTGTATTAATGGCACCTGTTTGAACTTGTTATCAGTATAAAAGACACCTGTCCACAACCTCAAACAGTTACACTCCAAACTCCACTATGGCCAAGACCAAAGAGCTGTCAAAGGACACCAGAAACAAAATTGTAGACCTGCACCAGGCTGGGAAGACTGAATCTGCAATAGGTAAGCAGCTTGGTTTGAAGAAATCAACGGTGGGAGCAATTATTAGGAAATGGAAGACATACAAGACCACTGATAATCTCCCTCGATCTGGGGCTCCACGCAAGATCTCACCCCGTGGGGTCAAAATGATCACAAGAACGGTGAGCAAAAATCCCAGAACCACACGGGGGGACCTAGTGAATGACCTGCAGAGAGCTGGGACCAAAGTTACAAAGCCTACCATCAGTAACACACTACGCCGCCAGGGACTCAAATCCTGCAGTGCCAGACGTGTCCCCCTGCTTAAGCCAGTACATGTCCAGGCCCGTCTGAAGTTTGCTAGAGTGCATTTGGATGATCCAGAAGAGGATTGGGAGAATGTCATATGGTCAGATGAAACCAAAATATAACTTTTTGGTAAAAACTCAACTCGTCTTGTTTGGAGGACAAAGAATGCTGAGTTGCATCCAAAGAACACCATACCTACTGTGAAGCATGGGGGTAGAAACATCATGCTTTGGGGTTGTTTATCTGCAAAGGGACCAGGACGACTGATCCGTGTAAAGGAAAGAATGAATGGGGCCATGTATCGTGAGATTTTGAGTGAAAACCTCCTTCCATCAGCAAGGGCATTGAAGATGAAACGTGGCTGGGTCTTTCAGCATGACAATCCCAAACACACCGCCCGGGCAACGAAGGAGTGGCTTCGTAAGAAGCATTTCAAGGTCCTGGAGTGGCCTAGCCAGTCTCCAGATCTCAACCCCATAGAAAATCTTTGGAGGGAGTTGAAAGTCTGTGTTGTCCAGCGACAGCCCCAAAACATCACTGCTCTAGAGGAGATCTGCATGGGGGAATGGGCCAAAATACCAGCAACAGTGTGTGAAAACCTTGTGAAGACTTACAGAAAACGTTTGACCTGTGTCATTGCCAACAAAGGGTATATAACAAAGTATTGAGAAACTTATTTTCCACCATAATTTGCAAATAAATTCATTACAAATCCTACAATGTGATTTTCAGGATTTTTTTTTCTCATTTTGTCTGTCATAGTTGACGTGTACCTATGATGAAAATTACAGGCCTCTCTCATCTTTTTAAGTGGGAGAACTTGCACAATTGGTGGCTGACTAAATACTTTTTTTCCCCACTGTAGCACTGTTTCAGCCACCATGCTTGTTTTAGATGATGTGTTAAATTGCATAGATCATAAAAAAACATTGTGCTGCCCTATTTATAGACATTTCCAAGGCATTCAACACCATTCACCATTCACTACTAATTTAAAAACTGTCTGAAATTGGCTTGGACAATAAGTCTTGGAAAGGGTTTAAGAGCTATCTGACAGAGAGGATACAATGTGTGCTTTCTGATGTTGTCAAGTCCAGTTTCCTCAATATATTACGAATGGTGTACCGCAGGGGTCGGTATTGGGACCTGTTCTCTTTACTATTTATATAAATAATATTGGTCTATGTATTAAATCATGTAATATTCATCTGTATGCAGACGGTACGGTTATGTATGCCATTGCACCGACTGTTGACCAAGCAATGTTAGAGCTGCGGTCTGATTTTGTTGCATTACAGAAGACCCTTGTTGATTTAAAACTTATATTTAATGCGGGCAAAACTAAATATATGTTGTTCTCAAAAAAATTCTCAGATGGGCTACATACAGTATTTACTCATTGGATTGCTCTCTCATCGAGCAGGTTCGCACCTATAAATATCTGGGTGTTTGGATTGATAAAGATCTAACGTTTAAAAAACATACTGTTGAGCTAGTTAAAAAGCAAGATTTCTATTTCTTTTTTAGAAATAGATCTTGCCTTTCCATGAACAGCACAAAGCAGATTGTGCAGTCAACTTTCCTGCCAGTTCTTGACTATGGTGTCACCATTTACCAGACTGCAGCAGCCACTACTCTTAAATCAATGGATGCCGTCTACCATAGAACCGCTTTATTACAGGCGACAGTTTTAATACTCATCACCGCATCCTGTATCAGAAGGTTGGCTGGACCTCACTAATATCCCGTAGATTACTTCATTACTCCCTTCTTGTTTACAAAGCTCTGCTCCACAAGCTTCCAACATACCTCACTTCCCTGTTAAAATAGAAAAACATGAGATACCAAACCCATTCACATGGTTGGTTAACTCTTGAGGTCCCACTTGTCTCCACAAAGTTAGGTAAATCCGCCTATAGTTTTAACGCACCACAGTTATGGAATACCTTACAAAACAAATCACACCTGGATTCCCTGGTGCTGATAGGGAATTTTAAAACTCTGTTGTTAAATGAGTTCACTGAAGTGTGCAATTGTTTCAATGGACTATTAAAACTTGTAATAACTGTATGTCATGTGTTTATAGCTGTCTTGTAGTTTCTCTTTATCTTTTGTTGTTTATTGATGGAATTTCTGTCCTCAGGGCACCATTCCAAATGAGACATTGGTCTCAAATGGGCTCCCCTGATTAAATAAAAGTAAATACAATTATGCTGTCAGGAACAAGACTGAGCTCTGTCTGATTTCCCTGTGGTCCTATGTGTTTTTAAGTGTTTTCTTGATACCGGTATATTAAATACTAATAAAGGTAGTAGTGGCTAGCCCCGTATAGATGGTTTACTTTAGATGTTCAACTAAGTTATCTACAAACTCTTCATCTAACTATCCACTGGCACTAACCCTAGCTCCAACCCTAACACTCTAACTCCAACGCCAACACTAACCCTAACTCCAACTGTGTGTGTGTAGAGGTGGATGGAGGTGTGTGGACTGACCTTGTTTTCAGCCAGCGAGTGGGCTCTCAGCTAAGAGGGCCAGCACTGTGACACAACACGCAAGCTGACTGATACCACCTGGGATGCCGTTGGTAGACACCCAACCCTGCTAATAGGGAAAAGACCAAGGGGGGAGAGCACTGAAACTTGTGAAACGGATAGGGTCACACATGTGAATACATGTACTCGATCACACACAAACCTGTTCATGCATACAAACACACACGCACACACACACTGAGCTGGTAGTCCATCGTATCCGATGATGACTTCCACTTCTGAGTTAACAGTGAAGTAATTGGTGACTGTAGAGTCCAATCCGAGATCCACAAACTTTATTGCAGGTGGGGCATATGCAGTCTGTGTTGGCGGGGGCAGGCATGGTTGCACCATCGAGAGCATCCTGACTGGTTGCATCACCGCCTGGTATGGCAACTGCTCGGCCTCTGACCGCAAGGCACTACAGAGGGTAGTGCGTACGGACCAGTACATCACTGGGGCCAAGCTTCCTGCCATCCAGGACCTCTATACCAGGCGGTGTCAGAGGAAGGCCCTCAAAATTGTCAAAGACTCCAGCCACCCTAGTCATAGACTGTTCTCTCTGCTACCGCACGGCAAGTGGTACCGGAGCGCCAACTCTAGTTCCAAAAGGCTTCTCAACAGCTTCTACCCCCAAGCCATAAGACTCCTGAACAGCTAATCATGGCTACCCGGACTATTTGCACTGCCCACCCACACCCCATCTTTTTACGCTGCTGCTACTCTGTTAATTATTAATGCATAGTCACTTTAACTCTACCCACATTTACATATTACCTCAACTCCCTCAACTAGCCGGTGCCCCCGCACATTGACTCTGAACCGGTACCCCCCTGTATATAGCCTCCCTACTGTTATTTTATTTTACTTCTGCTCTTTTTTTCTCAACACTTTTTTGTTGTTGTTGTTTTATTTTACTTTTTTATAAATAAAAAAATGCATTGTTGGTTAAGGGCTGTAAGTAAGCATTTCACGGTAATGTCTACACCTGTTGTATTCGGCGCATGTGGCAAATAAAATCGCTCGAGCTGCTTGTTGTGGTGACTGTAAGTGACCCAGGCTTCACAGCTGTAAAGAAGTGTGGTGATGCAGAAGGCTTGATAGACGGTGACTTTGGTGTGGAGGTGGAGATCCCTGTTTTGAAATACCCTGCGTCTGAGTTTCCCGAAGGCAGCTGATGCTTGCTTGATCCTATTTTGAATTTCAAGGTTGATGCTGCAGTCCTCCGAGAGGATGCTGCCCAGGTATTTGAAGGACGGGACTGTTGCCAGTGATTTGTGTTCAATGGTGAAGACAGGCATGGTGGGTGGAGGACTGGATCTCCATTGGCAGACCACCTCTGTCTTGGTGGTGTTGATAGACAGTCCCGTCCTGCTATAGACCCTCACAGCCGCTCCAAGGACGGACTGAAGGTCTTCCCGAGTGTGGGCCACGAGAGCACAGTCATCAGCATACTGCAGCTTAAGAACCCGTTCCGTCAAAACCTTGGTGGTTGCTTGGAGCCTCCTGATGTTGAATCGGTTTCCATCCAGCCTGAAGTCCACCACAACCCCGCTGCTGTCCTCAAGCTCCTTGTGGAGAAGCTGGGTGACACATAGGAGGAAGATGTTAAAGAGTACAGGTGCCAGCACACACCCCTGCCTCACGCCGATGCTTACTCCAAAGGGCACTGACTCCTGCCCTCCTATGTCCACCAGAGCCTTCATCCCATCATGGAATTGGCAAAGGATATTGACAAATTTGTCTGGACAGCCAAATAGAATGCCACATAGTAGTTCTCTGCTCACAGTGTCGAAGGCCTTGGAGAGGTCGACAAAGGCCATGAAAAGGTCCTGATGTTGTTCACGGCACTTCTCCTGGAGTTGCCGTGCCGTGGATATCATGTCAACCGTACTCCTGTTCTTTCTGAAGCCGCATTGTGACTCTGGCAGCAGTTCCTCTGTGATTTTGTTCACCAGCCTGTGTAGCATCACCTTGGCCAGGACCTTGCTCGCAACAGCCAGAAGGAAAATCCCCCGGCTGTTGCCACAGATGGACTTGTCACCCTTGTTCTTATTAATGGTGACAATGTTTGCATCCCGCCACTGTTGGGGGACGATCTCCTGGTCCCAAACCTCAGTGATGTACTGGTGGAGCGTTCTGGTGCAGAAGTAACCGCCCTTCTTAAGTAGCTCTGCCGGGATGCTGTCAGCGCCAGGAGTCTTGTTGTTCTTAAGGGAACGGATAGCTGGAAGGTTGGCGAATGGTTGAGGTCTTGAATGGGTGGACGGACAGGCAGTTCTTCCAGGATGGAGTGGTCTGTAGTAGAGTGCTGATTGAGTAGTGCTTCAAAGTGGTCAGCCCACCTCATCAGGATGTGGTTTTGGTCCTTCAAGAGAGTCAGACCATCAGCTGTTTTCAGGGGGGTGATGGAGCGACTTCTAGAGCCATAGATAGCTTTAGTTGAGTTGTAGAAATTGTGCATGTTGTTTTGTCTGCATACATTTGGATTTCGTCCACCATTCGTTCTGCAGAGCACGCAAGGTTGTTTGCACTTCTTTGCGCGACGCACGCCATTTCTTGCGGAGGCTAGCAGATGTGGGGCTGTTGAGAGTAGCCCTGTGAGCTTTGTGCATATTGTTCAGTTAGGTTGTGATGGTGTCAGAGTTCTCATCGAACCAGTCCTGATGTTTCCTACCTGAGCTAATAGATGCCCACTTCTGGTCCATGGGGTCCTCTGCGCTCAGAAGAGGCTCAATCTCCCTCAGCCTTTCATTGAGCACACACACACACACACCTCACCCATACACACACCCCAGCCCACTGTAATTTAGGGGGGATAAAGCTTCAAAATGAGGGCTCTTCAGAGATGCAGGTGGATGAGTCAGTCTAATGAGTGTGTCTATTGTGGAGGATGACCCCTCTGTCACGGTGCAGGATCACAGTGAAGAGCACATAGAGCTTCCCCACTCCCCTCTCACACACACCAGAGGAGGCTGGTGTCCGGAGATATCAGGGGACAGTCTCCTCGTAGTGGCTGGAATGGAATTGATAGAAAGGCATCAAACACATGGTTTCCATATCCAGCCATTAGAATGAGCCCGTCCTCCGATATCACCTCCCAGCAGCCACCACGGGCATACACACCTCATCACAGCCTCACAGGCAGGCATGTCACACACACACACCCCTCACCCACACCCCACACACTCTGTGCTGACAGCTAGTCTTTTTGTTCTGCCTGCATCAACAGATCACCCTGGAACCCCTCTCATCTCAGCTCACACACACCAACCCTCCAATTAAAATACCCTTTCAAAAGGGAAACCCCTCTGTGCTGACAGTCACAGGCGCACGTGTATGGACGAAAGCATGCACGCACACACGCACACACACACACACACACACACTCTCTCTTTGATCCTGCCACCCCCTTTGTGAGCTATTTTAAACAAGCTGACCTTGAGGCAGTCAATGATCTAATGCTAATTTCCATCACCACCACACAGACTCACAATGACACACACCACCTCCCCTTCTGCTGCTGTCCATGGAAATTCTGTGCTGCAATGTACACTCTCTCCTGGTCTCTCTCTCTCTTTCTCACATGAACAGACACACACACCCACACTGGCACTGTGGGACCATAGGCACACAGTGATAAGAGTGGGTTATGACAGGGCTGATGACAGGTGTGGGACAGGGAGTAATGCTCCAAGGGGAAAAACTACAGAAACATCATGTCATCAGAGAAGATACTCCATTCGCGGACGATGAACTGTCACTCTGTCCCTGGTCAACTAGTGAAAGAGGACGCTTATCCTCCGCCTGGTATCAAACCGATGCTGTACGGCTGAGTATCCTAGCAAGCTGCTTGTTACACTGACTGTTATTTCTGGTGGTGCTGAGGGCTTAAAAACACACACAGTGATGTTTTAACTAGGGTTGCAAAAACTTTCAATGAATTCCCTGGTTTTCCAGAAATCCTGGTTGGAGGATTCCAGAGTTCCTGCTTATTCCCTCCCTATTCCGGGAACCATCCAACCGGGACTTCGGGAAAACAAGGGAATTTATTGAAAGTTTCCAGAATTTTGCAACCCTAGTTTTAATAATCAACACGCCTTTGGGGATGTCTAAAAACTACCCCGCGCGATCACAGCAGTGGGACCACAAAACCATAGAAGTATCATTTTATTTCTATAGGGTATACACATACCCCAACCCCATGAATACTGAGGCGGATGCTTTTGAATTCCCCTGTAGACTGGCATATAGAGAACAGATAGACCCGCTCTCTCTGAGCTCCATAATGTCAACCATTGGTTAATTCCCTGCAACGTAGGGCATCGTTAAGGTTGAGAGCGACGTGACAGACAGGCTGGTGCTGGGAGAGATCACAGCTCTGACTGGCTGGGGTGGTGCTGATGATAGAAGAGGTCACAGCTCTGACTGGCTGGGATGGTGGTGATGATGGGAGAGATCACAGCTCTGACTGGCCGGGATGGTGGTGATGATGGGAGAGATCACAGCTCTGACTGGCTGGGATGGTGGTGATGATGGGAGAGCTCACAGCTCTGACTGGCCGGGATGGTGGTGATGATGGAAGAGGTCACATTTCTGACTGTCTGGGGTGGTGGTGATGATGGAAGAGGTCACATTTCTGACTGGCTTGGGTGGTGGTGATGATGGAAGAGGTCACAGCTCTGACTGGCTGGGGTGGTGGTGATGATGGAAGAGGTCACAGCTCTGACTGGCTGGGGTGGTGGTGATGATGGAAGAGGTCACAGCTCTGACTGGCTGGGGTGGTGGTGATGATGGAAGAGATCACAGCTCTGACTGGCTGGGGTGGTGGTGATGATGGAAGAGATCACATCTCTGACTGGCTGGGGTGATGCTGATGCTGAGGCTCCAGAGGATCAGAAAGACTTAGAGCCTGGACACCTCACAGGTGGAGAAGAGGGGGAGGGAGGTGGATGGAGGGATGGAGGGAGGGAGAGAGAGACAAGGATAGACAAAATGGCAAAGAGCAGAAGGTGTGAGGAAGGAGGGAGTATACTCTTAGAAAAAAGGGTTCCAAAAGGGTTCTGTGGCTGTCCCCATAAGATAACCCTTTTTGGTTCCAGGTATAACTTTTTTGGATTCCATGTAGAACCCTCTGTGGAAAAGGTTCTACCTGGAACCAAAAGGGTTCTATCTGGAACCAAAAGGGGTTCTTCAAAGGGTTCTCCTATGGGGACAGCCGAAGAACCCTTTTGGTTCTAGATAGCACCTTTTTTTCTAAGAGTGTAGGGAGAAAGGAGGATAAAGAAGCTGGGAGTGTTTACAGGTACATGTCAGTAATTTGCAGTGAGGCATGTCACAGCAAACCAAACCAAACCCAGGGTACATCCTCAGGCGTTCCACACGTCTCTGTCTGTTGATTATCCATTCACCTCAAAGCCTCAAAAACATCTTGTCATCCTAATCAATAAGAGGGATTAACAAACTCTTCATCTATTAAAAAGATAAACATTTTCTCTGTTATTGTCTTTTGAAGGTTGATCTTTCTGTCAGAGAGCAGCAAGCGGTAACATGCTTTTGTGTCTGCTCAAGTCTTCGGCTTTCACATGTAGATTTGCACGCAACACAACATGTAACTCAGCACAGCCAGGGACACCCTTCTAACCCTTCACATGGCAAATTGACGCTCGATGGATTAAGCTTTGGCGTATCATGTTTCCCTCTTTCAAACTAATCCTGGTTGAAAGCTTCTAAATGAATCCATCTGTCATGCATGTAAACCTTAAATGCTGTGATGACGTCGAGTATGGAAACTTACCACAACGTTGAGAGTTGGACGGGTCATCTGATATGAAAGAGTGGGGAGTTGGAGGGAACAGTGTGTGTGTGTGTGTGTGTGTGTGTGTGAAAAGGGTGATCCCTCAGGGATCTGTTGGGATCTGTAACAGTATTTGGCGTGACATGCCATAGCTTTGAGGCTTCTGTCCTTTATGACATCAAAGCCACCAAATGTGAACGTAATTACAGTGTGTTTCTGGGTAAACATCGCTGCATGCACTCCGCCTTGATGCAGCTGGGGAAAATATGTGTGTGTTTAAAGGGGGTCAAAGGTCAAGATGAGAGGGTGAGCATCACTCCCTGAGCGATCTCAAGCACTTATTATTATGTTATAATATTATTACTAGATTTGCAATTAAAATCTAATTCAACACTTACAAATATTGACTGCTTGTCATTAGACATACATATACAATCACAATAGGCACCTGTCATGAATACAACTTGATGAATGTTTCTTTCAAATGACATGAATGTGATTAGGTACAACACATAGAGCAACATTCTATTTTCACTTCTTCATTAGGAAGTTACTCCTCTAGCCCCAACGACTGCATAAAAGGTAATGCTTCTGTAAATCTAAGCAATGGCAACCATCCCGCTCAAAATCCCAACCTTTCTACCATTCCTCATCTAACCCTGGCACGCCACCCCAGCCCTAACGCCCGGGGAAAACGAGTTTGTGGGAGTTTTAAAACAAAATAAAAAAAATAAACAAGAAAAAAGTAGTTAAAGTAACTTTGTCCCCTTAAAGCTCATATTGGTGCCAAACAGACTAGACTGTAGATATACTGAGGCTAGTCAGTCACCATATTTCAGCTGAAGAGGAATCCAATACGCTGTGCTGTATAGTGTTGGTTTCTCTCATAAAAGCCCTCCTCGCCCGGATGTGTTTTAATAGTTGTTATTTATATTTGGGATGGACAGGTTTATTCCATACGCCCACAGAAATCATTACATTTTCCCCATGGGTAGGGCCTAAGCACTCTGCACTCTCCACACACACACACACACACAGAGCACGCACGCAAACAAACGCACGCACACGCACACTCCTCTCCACGTTCCTCTGCGGCAGATGACTCGGCAGGGTTATTATTTCCTGTCTTTATCGTTCTCCTCCTCTCTGTGTAGCTGTCACCTTTTGAAGAGTCTGTAACACACAGAGAGGACGAGGCAAGGAGAGGCCATACTTACTGCACCGGAGTTACTCTCTGTAACTTAATGATAAAACACACAGAGAGGACGAGGCAAGGAGAGGCCATACTTACTGTACCGGAGTTACTCTCTGTAACTTAATGATAAAACACACAGAGAGGACGAGGCAAGGAGAGGCCATACTTACTGCACCGGAGTTACTCTCTGTAACTTAATGATAAAACACACAGAGAGGACGAGGCAAGGAGAGGCCATACTTACTGCACTGGAGTTACTCTCTGTAACTTAATGATAAAATACACAGAGAGGACGAGGCAAGGAGAGGCCATACTTACTGCACCGGAGTTACTCTCTGTAACTTAATGATAAAACACACAGAGAGGACGAGGCAAGGAGAGGCCATACTTACTGCACCGGAGTTACTCTCTGTAACTTAATGATAAAACACACAGAGAGGACGAGGCAAGGAGAGGCCATACTTACTGCACCGGAGTTACTCTCTGTAACTTAATGATAAAATAAACAGAGAGGACGAGGCAAGGAGAGGCCATACTTACTGCACCGGAGTTACTCTCTGTAACTTAATGATAAAACACACAGAGAGGACGAGGCAAGGAGAGGCCATACTTACTGCACCGGAGTTACTCTCTGTAACTTAATGATAAAACACACAGAGAGGACGAGGCAAGGAGAGGCCATACTTACTGCACCGGAGTTACTCTCTGTAACTTAATGATAAAACACACAGAGAGGACGAGTCAAGGAGAGGCCATACTTACTGTACCGGAGTTACTCTCTGTAACTTAATGATAAAACACACAGAGAGGACGAGGCAAGGAGAGGCCATACTTACTGCACCGGAGTTACTCTCTGTAACTTAATGATAAAACACACAGAGAGGACGAGGCAAGGAGAGGCCATACTTACTGCACCGGAGTTACTCTCTGTAACTTAATGATAAAACACACAGAGAGGACGAGGCAAGGAGAGGCCATACTTACTGCACCAGAGTTACTCTCTGTAACTTAATGATAAAACACACAGAGAGGACGAGGCAAGGAGAGGCCATACTTACTGCACCGGAGTTACTCTCTGTAACTTAATGATAAAACACACAGGGAGGATGAGGCAAGGAGAGGCCAGTCCACATTATGTACAGTACCAGCCAACAATGTATTCCTTTTGATACTTCCATTGTGTGTGTGTGTGTGTGTGTGTGTGTCAGTCCCCAACTGAGGGTTCATCAATAGTCAGACCTGAGTGTTGCTCTAGTGAACACACACATACACACTCATTATTGTCACAAAGAAGCTCATGTCAGTGCACACATACATTTACACACGCACACTTACACAGTGCTCCAATATCTGTTCCCGTTTCACTGCCTTTGGCAGCTCCTGCAAGGTTTCCTTGGTAACACCCGGAAGCAAGTCCCTTTGTGAGAGTTCTGAAGAGTCACACAAGCTAGGTTTCCATCCAATTGGCGACAGATTTTAATGCAAATATTCTAAAATATGCATAAAGAAAATATCAGTGTGTGATGACGTAGTGCACACAAAATGTAATTTTTCGCTTAAGTTTTCATGTACCGAATAAAAATCTAAAGTTCAATGTGTTTCCATTGCATTTTCAACTCTTACGATAGTTTTGTCACAAAAACTGTTGCGTTAAATAGCAAATGTGCCTACTCTGGTCTTGGTACCTGCGCTCTAGCCAACAGCTGGCAGATACAGTGTGGGTAGGCTGTGCGGTAGGCTAGTCTACATGATGAGATTATTATTGATAAGAGCGAGAATATTTGTATTTGTAAAACGGCAGTCAAACATCGATCATCATATTCACCAGAATAAGACCCTCGATATTTATTGGAAAAGAGCATCATCATCATACACTTTCACCTCCCTGTGAAGTTCATTATAACTTATTTCATCTGTAGCCTAATAAACTACATGGTTTCCAGAGTCATAGTGGGAGGACCACACACCATTTCATCGCGTGACTCCAAGTTTACTTTAATATGATGGTTATTATATCAGTTTTTGCTCATAAAGGCATTTCCACCATAATTTCTCACATAATTAATTTTACAGACACAAAAAGATCCCACCATGTCGAATGAACAAATGATCTGTCGGCATTTATGAAATTGTACCGAAACTTCTTGTTTCCATCACAGCTGTCGTGATTTCTTTCTAAACGGTATGACTTGACTTGCATGAAAACTGTAGATGGAAACTTGGTTACAGAAACACAGGAAGATTTTTATTGTCATGCTCCTACCATTTTCTGCTCAAGCTCCAACATACTGACACAGTACAAAACCCCTATGACACACAAACACACACACACACACGCACAGACACACACACGCATGCAAGCACGCACATCCGCGCTAACATGTACACACTCTCAAATCCAATTAGACTAGGAATGCCACCAGAGACTCCAAAGCGGATAGTGCAGAGGCAAATCTCAGTTTGAGCGGCAGACCTGGCTATGGGGAAATAAGAACAATGGAATCAGGAGAAACACTACAGGAGCTACCTGGAGGACAGCGAGAGAGAGAACAGAGAGAGAGAGAGATAGAGAGAGAGAGAGAGAGAGAGAGAGAGAGACAGAGAGAACAGAGCGAGAGCGAGAGAGACACAGCGAGTGAGATACAGAGAGAGAGAGAGACAGAGAGAGACCGAGAGAACAGAGCGAGAGAGACACAGCGAGTGAGATACAGAGAGAGAGAGAGAGAGAGAGAGACAGAGAGAGAGAGAGAGAGAGAGAGAGAGAGAGAGATAGAAAGGCAGAAAGTTGTTGTGTATCTTATTTATGTTAAGGCAGACAGGCAGGCATTTCATAACCTAAGAGTGAGCCAGTTAGTGAAGCGATGACTTTCATTCACCTGCTGGCTTCTCCCCGGTCTCCTCTGGCACCTGTGTCCATTCATCAAGGTGTCTGTACGTGTCTGTGTAGAGGATGACTGGGCCATCTGAACACCGTCTATCCTCATAACAGATTCATATATCAGGCACATTCAAACCACTGACTGGTAATACAGAACTCTCTCAGTCAAGTCAACATGAGGTAGTGTTATACTGCATTGAAAGGGTTGACAGTTTGGTTGGTTTACCCATAGAATTAGAATGAATTATCCATGCATTTCTATGGTTTTACCCTCCATTGCTTCATTCAGATTATAAACATATTTAGTGTCCCATTGGTAGGCAATGTCTGCAGCTGTATGAAAACAATAAAAACATCAACCATATACAAATTACACATTTTTCATATTCATATTCCTAGTGATCTAATACAGAGAAACCATGTAAACAAGATAAAATGTGAATAACCATATGTCATTGTTATGATTAAGTTTAATGCATAACAGTTACACAGTGATAAGATATACAGCTGCTCTCAAAATACAAATCCATTTATATTACAACATAACCCAACAAAGAGTATGTAAAACAACTATATCAATCTACAATAAATAAATGAAGGCACTGAAATATACACATAAAAGTAATTTAATGTACCACATAACCATTGTGGTGTTTTATGTAGATGAAGCTACCTATTACACTACCCTGGTGTATAACTGGATACTACGGCTGACTTCTAAATGGCAACCCATTCTCTATATTATCACTACATTTGACCAGAGCCCCATAGGCCATGGTCAAACATAGTGCACTATACTGTATATGAAATAGAATATTATTTGGGACTCACCCTACATGGTCCTTTAGGTCTACTGTTTTATATATTTATTTTGTTTTTAATGTTGGCTGTGGGACAGCTAAAGCCTGACTTTCAGGACGCGTCAATGGCCATTAAAGAAAATAACATATTGGTAGTAAAGTAGAACATGAATATTCAAGTGTAATGTTAGAGCTCTGAGTAGAAAGCAACGTTACATTTTAGGTGCTTAGAAGAGTAATTCCATCAGTCATCTTTCAACCATAGCCTACTACCCCAACATGATAGCATTGCTATGCATCATATTTTGACACTTTAGGAAAAATATGTGACGCATCACAATATATGATGCATATAAACTGACACCAGGCTGACTACCCAACTTCTACTACAACGTGATGCATATAAACTGATACCAGGCTGACTACCCAACTACTACTACAATGTGATGCATAAAACCAGTGGCGGTCGGTGCCGTTTAAGATGAGGGAGGACGCAAATTTTTTCTATGAGCTTGGCCTTATTTCTATTACAGCATATTGGATGACTGTCATTCATATTCCATTCACCCAGCTCAATGTAACATCGATAGCTTTAGGCTACTGCATATGATACTCTAATTTTCCCTATAACCATCATGAGGTTGCCACAACCTAGCCTATGAATGAAAGTTTACAACGTACACTATATATACAAAAGTATGTGGACACCCCTCCAAATTAGTGGATTTGGCTATTTCAGCCACACCCGCTGCTGACAGGTTTATACAGGCTGTATAAAATCGAGCACACATACATGCAATCTCCATAGACAAGCATTGGCAGTAGAATGGCCTTACTGGAGAGCTCAGTGACTTTCAACGTGGCACCGTCATAGCACCGTCATAGGATGCCACCTTTCCAACAAGTCAGTTCGTCAAATTTCTGCCATGCTAGAGCTTCCCCAGTCAACTGTAAGTGCTGTTATTGTGAAGTGGAAATGCCTGGGAGCAACAACGGCTCAGCCACGAAGTGGCAGGCCACATAAGCTCACAGAACGGGACCACCGAGTGCTGAAGCGCATACAAATCGTCTGTCCTCAGTAGCAACAATCACTACTGAGAATCAAACTGCCTCTGGAAGCAACGTCAGCACAATAACTGTTCATCTGGAGCTTCATGAAATGGGTTTCCATGGCCGAGCATCCACACACAAGCCTAAAATCATCATGTGCAATGCCAAGCGTCGGCTGGAGTGGTGTAAAACTTGACGCCATTGGACTCTGGAGTAGTGATGAATCACGCTTCACCATCTGGCAGTTCTACGGACGAATCTGGGTTTGGCGGATGCCAGGAGAACGCTACCTGCCCCAATGCATAGTGCCAACTGTAAAGTTTGGTGGAGGAGGAATAATGTCTGAAGCTGTTTTTCATGGTTTGGGCTAGGCCCCTTAGTTCCAGTGAAGGGTAATCTTAACACTACAGCATACAATGACATTCTAGACGATTCTGTCTTCCAACATTTCGGCAACAGTTTGGGGAAGGCCCTTTCCTGTTTCAGCATGACAATACACCCGTGCACAAATTGAGGTCCATACAGAAATGGTTGTCGAGATCGGTGTGGAAGAACTTGACTGACCTGTACAGAGCCCTGACTTCAACCCCATTGAACACCTTTGGCATGAATTGGAACGCCAACTGCGAGCCAGGCTTAATCGCCCAACATCAGTGCCTGACCTCACTAATGCTCTTGTGGCTGAATGGAAGCAAGTCTCCGCAGCAATATTCCAACATCTAGTGGAAAGCCTTCCCTGAAGGGTGGAGGCTGTTATAGCTGCAAAGGGTGGACCAACTCCATATTAATGATCATGATTTTGGAATGAGATGTTCGACAAGCAGGTGTCCACATACTTTTGGTCACGTAGTTTAGGTGTAAAGGTCAAGAGAAAGATTTGAGTAATCAAGGTGACAGACAGTGATACATTTAATACCGCACACTCTTGCCTGCATCTAGCTGATCTAGGGTGTAATCATTAGTCCAACAGTTGCAAACAAGTGTTTCTATTGGACAAATTCAGGTATTTTTATCCCTGTTGCGTTCCGTTCATGCAACGTTTTTTTCAACAGAATCTGAGGAATGAATACACACACCCCTGATCACACATAAACACAGTTCACTTTCATAGCAGCCACATACAAACAGCATGATTACTTTGCTTGTTGTATTCCTTCTCACATCTATGGCCTCACCTCCTCTTACCTTTTCCCTTCACTTGTGGACTGCAGTGCACAACACATCAGCTGTCAGTCACCAGGTGAAAAACCTTTCCAAGCCGCTTTATAACCGCTAACTGCTACACATAGCTTACATCGTTGTCACCATAGTAGATAACATCATAGCTAGTCAATATAGCTACAAGAACTAACGCGTTAGTAAACGCGCTACAATCATGCAGTACAGTGTACAGAAAGCAGTTTAGCAGTTACACCAGCGGGCCCCGGTGGCAATAAATTAGTACAACCAAAAGCTTACCTTGACTTGGAAGAGTTCCAGTGTTGGATAGTCATAGCCAGCTAGCTAACATAGCACCCCTCTCTGTTTGAGCTGGGTGTTTGAGTAGGCTAAACTAGCTAGCTGCATTCGCTAGCTAAGTAAGTGAAAGTGAAAAAATTGCAACGAGAAATATAGCTAGCTCTCTCTCTCTCTTGCTCTCCTTCATTTTTGAAGAAATTAATTTGTTCAAAACTGTTCAACTATTGTCTTTCTCTCTCTTTGAGTCAACTACTCGCCACATTTTATGCACTGCAGTGCTAGTTAGCTGTAGCTTATGCTTTCAGTATTAGATTAATTCTCTGATCCTTTGATTGGGTGGACAACATGTCAGTTCATGCTGCAAGAGCTCTGATAGGTTGGAGGAAATCCTCCGGAAGTTGTCATAATTACTGTGTAAGTCTATGGAAGGGGGTGAGAACCATGAGCCTCCTACGTTTTGTATTGAAGTCAATGTACTCAGAGGAGGAAGGAAACTAGCTGTCCTACGGCTACACCATGGTGAAACCCTACAGAGTGCTGTTGAGGCTACTGTAGACCTACATAGCAAAACAGTGTGTTTTAGTCAATTATTTGGTGACGTGAATAGATTTAGTACAGTTTTATCTAAAAAGGATAACTTTTTCAATGTTTCACAATTTTTATCTTTATGAAATTCACTGAGGAGGATAGTCCTCCACTTCCTCCTCTAAGGAGCCTCCACTGATATAAACTGATACCAGGCTGACTACCCAACTACTATTACTACTACTACACATACATTAGTACAGTAACTTTACATCAGACAAAATCTTAAAGTTACTGAACACACTAGAAGAAATAATGTGCTATGAAATATGTGCCTTGGAAGGAATATTTAAACATTAAAATCGATGAAAACGATGTAAAATAAAAAATCATACAGAACAGATTTGGACATATTTGGTATGCTTCACATGTACAGTGCACTCTGTCCCTGATTGGATACTTAAAACCATTCTTTAAAAGCAAAGGTCATTGAAAGTATTGAAATGTTCTGTCCAATGGTTTTTGACCACTATATGCGTTTGACCCTAATAAAATATGTACTTCATATAGGCAGATTAGTGCAGTGTACTATATTTTATTATTGATAGATTGCATCATTCCTAAAACCACAATACCTTTATTATCTTTCAAAACAAACAAAAATCCTTCGGATAAAAACAAATGATGCTGTCCGGGTGTAGCCAGAGCCAGGCAGTCTGAGAAACCAAGGGACCAAATCCCTTCTGACCATGGTGCTTCACCTCATTCTTCATGACTAATGTGTTTGCCGCGTACTGCTCACCTTTTAAATAGAGCTTGTCTGATGAATGGGCAAGCAGCTGTTTATTTCCTGGCCAGAAAATCAGCCACAGAGTGACTGGAGAGATTCAGCCTGATTCTACAGTGATACCAGCCCCTCTCTGCTCTCTCTCTTTCCCGCTGTGGTAACACAGAGAAGACTACCCTCAGTATTTAATTCCAGGAGAGCCTAATAAATAGTGCTGGAGAGATTGGGCTTAGAGGACAAGGGAGAGAACGAGAGGTAGACTGAAGCAGACTTAGGGCAGTGTGGGGAAACAGAGAGATTGAGACTGATACAGGGGTGAGGAGAGAGGGGGAAGGCAGGCATAAGGGTTGGTCAGGGAAAATGTCATTGGAGGACCTCAGGCACACAGGCCCGATGGCAGCCCTGGAGCTGAACTCTCAACAGAGAGACAGACACACACACACACACAGAGGATGAAGTTACACACACACACACTGCACATACAGTGGGGAGAACAAGTATTTGATACACTGCCGATTTTGCAGGTTTTCCTACTTACAAAGCATGTAGAGGTCTGTAATTTTTATCATAGGTACACTTCAACTGTGAGAGACGGAATCTAAAATAAAAATCCAGAAAATCACATTGTATAATTTTTAAGTAATTAATTTGCATTTTATTGCATGACATAAGTATTTGATCACCTACCAACCAGTAAGAATTCCGGCTCTCACAGACCTGTTAGTTTTTCTTTAAGAAGCCCTCCTGTTCTCCACTCATTACCTGTATTAACTGCACCTGTTTGAACTCGTTACCTGTATAAAAGACACCTGTCCACACACACAATCAAACAGACACACAATCCACACACACAAACAAACAGACCAGAGAGCTGTGTAAGGACATCAGGGATAAAATTGTAGACCTGCACAAGGCTGGGATGGGCTACAGGACAATAGGCAAGCAGCTTGGTGAGAAGGCAACAACTGTTGGCGCAATTATTAGGAAATGGAAGAAGTTCAAGATGACGGTCAATCACCCTCGGTCTGGGGCTCCATGCAAGATCTCACCTCGTGGGGCATCAATGATCATGAGGAAGGTGAGGAATCAGCCCAGAACTACACGGCAGGACCTGGTCAATGACCTGAAGAAAGCTGGGACCACAGTCTCAAAGAAAACCATTAGTAACACGCTACGCCGTCATGGATTAAAATCCTGCAGCGCACGCAAGGTCCCCCTGCTCAAGCCAGCGCATGTTCAGGCCCGTCTGAAGTTTGCCAATGACCATCTGGATGATCCAGAGGAGGAATGGGAGAAGGTCATGTGGTCTGATGAGACAAAAATAGAGCTTTTTGGTCTAAACTCCACTCGCCGTGTTTGGAGGAAGAAGAAGAATGAGTACAACCCCAAGAACACCATCCCAACCGTGAAGCATGGAGGTGGAAACATCATTCTTTGGGGATGCTTTTCTGCAAAGGGGACAGGACGACTGCACCGTATTGAGGGGAGGATGGATGGGGACATGTATCGCGAGATCTTGGCCAACAACCTCCTTCCCTCAGTAAGAGCATTGAAGATGGGTCGTGGCTGGGTCTTCCAGCATGACAACGACCCGAAACACACAGCCAGGGCAACTAAGGAGTGGCTCCGTAAGAAGCATCTCATGGTCCTGGAGTGGCCTAGCCACTGAAAGTCCGTATTGCCCAGCGACAGCCCCAAAACCTGAAGGATCTGGAGAAGGTCTGAATGGAGGAGTGGGCCAAAATCCCTGCTGCAGTGTGTGCAAACCTGGTCAAGACCTACAGCAAACATATGATCTCTGTAATTGCAAACAAAGGTTTCTGTACCAAATTTTAAGTTCTGCTTTTCTGATGTATCAAATACTTATATCATGCAGTAAAATGCAAATTAATTACTTAAAAATCATACAATGTGATATTCTGGATTTTTGTTTTAGATTCTGTCTCTCACAGTTGAAGTGTACCTATGATAAAAATTACAGACCTCTACATGCTTTGTAAGTAGGAAAACCTGCAAAATCGGCAGTGTATCAAATACTTGTTCTCCCCACTGTATATGGACACATATAAACATGTAGCACTATAAAAGTGTCTCTCATTGACAACACTTGGCGACACATATGGAGGTTACCTGGCACAGACCTGGGGGTGCAGAGAGACAAAGCATGAGAGATTACTGTATGTGCCAGTCCTGTTACTTCTTTAAACCTGGTTGATATACAATAGGCCTAGATATTGTGATTCTGAGCCTTCGTTCTATCGCACGTCTAATGATGTCCGAGGGAAGAAAACAGTGTTTGTTGTTTGAAGTAACTTCTTTGTTGTTGTAATATCCCAAACGGACGTGGCAGTTTCACCATGAAGGATTCCAGCTTTAAGTCCTGGTTTTGACTCAGGGGGTTCAGCCTCAGAGGTACACAATGTTCTCCTCTCCCCCCTCCTCCCCATCCCCACTCTCCGTCTCCAGGGGAACCAAGGAGGACAGGTCCAGTTGGGGGTCACCATGGTGGGGTACACCCTGATATTGTCCAGCCACTGTTGCCATCGACGACCACATCTCCCTCACATAGCGGTGTGTGTTTATATCTGTATGGGTTATAAATAAATTGCGTTTTTATGAATATGCATCAATATTAAAACATTCATCATAGATATTCATAATCACAGTACACTAAACCAACAACCAGAATTAACTATCTCTCTCACAGACATGAACGATAACCATTTTAAATGAAACACCAAGAGCCAGAGATGAGAAGGGAAGGGTGGAGAGACGAAGGAGAAAGTGGGATGAGGGGGGGGGGGTCGTACGTCAAGCACCACAGCTGCAGGCAGTAACGTGCTGTTTCCTCCTAGTACAAGATAGTCAATGAATAATACATGCTCAATTCAGCCATCAGTAACTTATCTTTGCTCTTGGACTTTAGAGTTTAACCGACTGTTGTCATTTTGTCACTGTCATCATTATCATTAGGATAGAAGGACACATGCACGCCCAAACGGGACCATCAGGAGGAAGAAGGAGGGTGTGTGTGTGTGCATTTCTGAGTGTGCCTGTGTGCATGTATGCATGTATGTGCACACAAAAGTGTGTGTGTGTGTGTGTGTGTGTGTCTGTGTGTGTGTGTGAGGGGCTGTAAGGGTCTATGAGGGGCTGTAAGGGGCTGTGAGGGGCTGTGAGGGGCTGTAAGGGGCTGTGAGGGGCTGTGAGGGGCTGTAAGGGGCTATGAGGGGCTGTGAGGGGGCTGTAAGGGGCTGTGAGGGGCTGTGAGGGGCTGTGAGAGGGGCTGTAAGGGGCTGTAAGGGGCTGTAAGGGCCTGTAATGGTCTATGAGGGGCTGTGAGGGGCTGTAAGGGTCTATGAGGGGCTGTGAGGGGCTGTAAGGGGCTGTGAGGGGCTGTGAGGGGCTGTGAGGGGCTGTAAGGGACTATGAGGGGCTGTAAGGGGCTGTGAGGGGCTGTAAGGGGCTGTGAGGGGCTGTGAGGGGCTGTGAGGGGCTGTAAGGGGCTGTGAGGGGCTGTGAGGGGCTGTAAGGGGCTATGAGGGGCTGTGAGGGGCTGTGAGGGGCTGTAAGGGGCTGCGAGGGGCTGTGAGGATCTGTAAGGGTCTGTGGTAATAGATGGTGTGGCTGTAAGGGTCTGTGGAAAGAGATAATGTGGCTGTAAGGGTCTGTGGTAATAGATGGTGTGGCTGTAAGTGTCTGTGGTAATAAATAATGTGGCTGTAAGGGTCTGTGGTAATAGATGGTGTGGCTGTAAGGGTCTGTAAGGGTCTGTGGTAATAGATGGTGTGGCTGTAAGGGTCTGTAGGGGTCTGTGGTAATAGATGGTGTGGCTGTAAGGGTCTGTAGGGGTCTGTGGTAATAGATGGTGTGGCTGTAAGGGTCTGTAAGGGGCCTTGCTGCTATTCCAGTTTCAACTGTTCTGCCTGCGGCTACGAAACCCCTACCTGTCCCAGACCTGCTGTTTTCAACTCTTTAATGATCGGCTATGAAAAGCCAACTGAGAGACCTGAGCCCTAGGACCATACGTCGGGACTACCGGCCGTGGTGACTCCTTGCTGTCCCCAGTCCGCCTGGCCTTGCTGCTATTCCAGTTTCAACTGTTCTGCCTGCGGTTATGGAACCCCTACCTGTCCCAGACCTGCTGTTTTCAACTCTTAATGATCGGCTATGAAAAAGCCAACTGAGATTTATTCCTGATTATTATTTGACCATGCTTGTCACTTATGAACATTTTTGAACATCTTGGCATGGTTCTGTTATAATCTCCACCCGGCACAGCCAGAAGAGGACTGGCCACCCCTCATAGCCTGGTTCCTCTCTAGGTTTCTTCCTAGGCTTTCGCCTTTCTAGGGAGTTTTTCCTAGCCACCGTGCTTCTACACCTGCATTACTAGCTGTTTGGGGTTTTAGGCTGGGTTTCTGTACAGCACTTCGAGATATTAGCTGATGTAAGAAGGGCTATATAAAATAAAATTGATTGAAATTGATTGTAAGGGTCTGTGGTAATAGATGGTGTGGCTGTAAGGGTCTGTAGGGGTCTGTGGTAATAGATGGTGTGGCTGTAAGGGTCTGTGGTAATAGATGGTGTGGCTGTAAGGGTCTGTAAGGGTCTGTGGTAATAGATGGTGTGGCTGTAAGGGTCTGTGTTAATAGATGGTGTGGTTTACAAATCGCCTCATTGTGTTCCCACAGGAATGTGTCTGACTCTGTTTCATTCATTAGTGAGCACTTTGTTAGCTAACCACTGGTGTGTGTGTGTGTGTGTCACTATTAGCCATGCTCTTAGACCTTTAACTGGGCTCTGATAGATGGGTCTACACTATAAAGCCTCAGGACAAAGACTCTCTCACCAGTCACTACCCTCCTCACAGGGACTTGGGTCAGACTGATCTGAAGGCACAATACGTTTTCAAATCAGTGACATAACATCTAATGGGATACGTTGAATGACTTTAACACCAAGTGTAATGTCAGGAGGTTTGTCATTCATTAAAAGGCCAGGGAGTCAGGATAATCTTCAAACTAAGGTACAGTCTACAGAACTACAATGAGATTATATTTCTATGGGTACAGTACAGTAACTCACTATACCATCACAGTGAGCACTGATCTTCATAGTTTTCATCCCTTATTCCTTTTCAGAAGCAGCTCAATATTCTGGAACAGTAGTTCTTAATTTCAAAAGGCCACAGTTATTCAACAGCTAGGCTAGATGGGAATATCTGATTGGATTGATTGGATCAAAAGTAATTTCAGGAATTTCATCCTTCCATTTCTTCCATTGTCATTGTACAGGAGAAACATTATGGAAATCCTGAGAGAGGGAACAATCCCAAAGGCCCTGTGTGAGGGGGAAGAACCGTCCTCACTTGGAGGTGAGGGTGAGAAATCAGACTTCTGATAGCTCCGAGCAGGATATGGAGGATGGAGGATTCCCATCTGAAATATGACATTTTTTGGATCAAATATGTTTTATTTTTCAAGGTGAGATATTGATTTCCTGGATAATATTCTAGTGTGGAATATGAGAGTTCTGTAACATGGGATCGTGTACAGACCCAGAATGCACTAGTAGTCTATACCACCAAATACAGTGCATTCAATAGTAATGAATTATGTATTGTGGATAGACATCCATAGAATGTAGGAAGGTGAGACATAGTGTTGGAGTTTGGAGCGAAATGAACCCCCTGAGGGAAGACTACATTTGCATCCCAAATGGAACCCTATCCCCTTTAAAGTGCACTACCAGACCCATATGGACCATGGTCAAAAGTAGTGAACTAAATAGGGAATAGGGTGCCATTTGGGACGCAGGCAATCTGTGAATCCTGCTGACCTATCAGATAACATACACCTCTAACAGGACAGGAGCAGTGCATTATGGGGCCTGTCTTGGGCCACAGAGGGGTGCATTGTTGATAATATGTCAGGTAAGATCTGGCCCTGTGGTAGATGGGGGTATCCACCCATCTGTGCAGAGTATCCACCCCTCTGTCTTGTTAACAAGAGACTGTGATTCTACGGCGGCTCACGTGTGGTCAATAACAGGAGAAGGTAATAAGGCGATCGATGGAGAGAGATCGTGCTCCGGTCGCATAATAGTAAACAATTCAGCAGCCAGTATCACTGATAGTTACTATAGTGATACCCATTAAACAGGCTATTAAAATATAAGCATCCATTCTAGTGCATATTCAACAAGTGACCCTCATTGTAGCCTATAATATGTTTGGTTTAGATCAGTGTACATGTACATTAAACCAGTGAGGTGTAACAGTTGAAACCTGTGAGACATATAGATGCAGACAGACGTCGGCTGACACATCAGCAGTGAAATACAGATGAATATGTGCATCTCTCATCCCTCCCTCCCCTCTATCCCTCCATCCCCTGCTCCTCCGATGACAAGTCGTGCTGTAATGAGTTCTGTAAAGATTTTTCAGATCAATGCTCCAATCTGTCAGCCATGGGCTCTGAGCTGTGATTCACACGCTGTTGACCCGGCCCCCAGTGCTCGATAGATAGAGAACACACCGATTATTTTTCTCACTCCTAGGCGAGAAGGGCCGGACTAGGCTGGTGGAGGTGGTGGTGGGGATGAGGGGGGTGAGGTGGGGTGTTCTTTGTCAGGAGACACTGATTAACTGGGAAAGAAGGACAAGCAAGGCCTCACATCGCTTCGAAACGGGAACAGCCTTGAGAGGAATGGGAGGTGTGTGTGTGTGGTGGGTACAGAGGTTGTTTACTTTCTCACAGGTAGCAGCTAGGCCTCATGCTATCATGTGATATCATAGAAAGAGAGAAGGAGAAGGAGAGAGAGAGGGAGGGGGGGGGGGGAGAGAGAGAAAAAGAGCCTGTCATATTGTTGAACCCACATTTAGTTGTATGGTATTTAGTCAGGCAATGCCATATCCCATTAAATCACTCTGTGTGTTATCAATCAAATTCAGCCGAGAAAGCCGGAATTATCCTGTATTTGGAATTAGAGAATAAACACAATCTCTGTAACAGAGATGGATTCACACAACTGTTTGGAGCTGGGTCTTACCGTTGGGTGTCTGCTCAGAGCCCTGTCCCCCTGAGGGTCTGGAGCTGGGTCTTACCGTTGGGTGTCTGCTCAGAGCCCTGTCCCCCTGAGGGTCTGGAGCTGGGTCTTACCGTTGGGTGTCTGCTCAGAGCCCTGTCCCCCTGAGGGTCTGGAGCTGGGTCTTACCGTTGGGTGTCTGCTCAGAGCCCTGTCCCCCTGAGGGTCTGGAGCTGGGTCTTACCGTTGGGTGTCTGCTCAGAGCCCTGTCCCCCTGAGGGTCTGGAGCTGGGTCTTACCGTTGGGTGTCTGCTCAGAGCCCTGTCCCCCTGAGGGTCTGGAGCTGGGTCTTACCGTTGGGTGTCTGCTCAGAGTCCTGTCCCCCTGTTGGTGTGTAGAGGTACCCGGTGACACCGGTGCCCCCCGCCCAACCCTGGGGGGTGTGTGTGTCAAGGTGGAGTTGGGGGGTCTGGGAGAGGGAGAGAGGTTGGAGTGTGTGTCCGTGGCTGGAGCGGGCCAGTAGGGTGTTCAGGCTGTTGTGGGCTCGAGGGTTATCCCCATACCCCAGGGACCCCCCTCTCTGCTGCTGCTGCAGGTGGTGGTGCACGTGGCGGTTGTTGAGCACCACTGCCGTGGTGAACGCTGCCTCGTTGACAAACACTGAGCGGCCGTCGTCAAGATGGCCGCCAGGCTGACCAGGAAGTGAGTCCTATGGGAGAAGAACGCCACTTTAACAGAACACTGAGCGTGAAGGACGACCATGATGACAGCAATAACGTAAACATACAGCGAAACCATAACACTAAGATAAGAGTTAGCTATGGGCAACAGTATAACCATTACTACATATCAGGCATAGTCAAGTAGCCACAGTGGCTGTTTACAATAATGGTTTATTCACAGTTTATCCATGGCCAAAGAAACTGAATTGTCATCAAAAACCATATTTTCGGTGGGATTTCTGTTCAGTATGCCAATTCATATTATTTTCCTTTAATTTAAAAACAGTGCTGCTGCAGTGGAGCTGGGCTACCTCTACTTGGCAAGGTGCTGTAAAGCCCATCCTCCTGACAGAAAGACCTTCTCATTAAAGAGGATCTGACAGAGGACACCGGATCTGTCTCTGACCCCCTGACCCTCTGCCTGGGGCTAAATGTTACCAGGGTAACACTAAACACTACCTCCATACCGATCAGCAGGGAAATGCTAATGGGTCCAAATGGCACCCTATTCCCTTTGTAGTGCACTACATTTGACCAGGGACCATATGGAATAGGGTGCCATTTGGAACAGAGCCTAAGACTGCACTGTTTCCATACAGATCAGCCTGCAGTAACTCCTGTTTCCTGTCACGCAAGTAGGAAAGACTTTGACAAATGAATGGGGTAGGATAACATATTACCTAGCCTGGACATAGCATACAGAAGAGAAGTACGTAGATGAGAGAGAAAGAGGAGGAGAGTGAGACAGATATGAAAACCCCCTCCCATTCCACTCTCTACGCGTTGAATCATCCCACCTGCTGAACCTCACAACACAAGCTCAACCCCACGGAGGCATAGGCCAGGGGGTAAATGGTCTACATTCATGAGGGCGTTGGTTTTAACATACACCCTCCCCATAAGGTCCTGTAGAGAGGCAGGCAGAAGGCAGGGTATAGGAACACTGTTCTATTGATACTCTCTCTCTCTCCTCTCGGTCTCTCTCTCCTCACTCTCTCGCACCCTCTCTCTCCTTTTCTCTTCTCTCCTCTCCTCTCCTCTCTCTCTGTCGCTCCCTCGCTCTCTCTCCCCCTCTCCTCTCCTCTCCTCTCTCTCTGTCGCTCCCTTGCTCCCTTGCTCCCTCTCTCTCTGTCGCTCCCTTGCTCCCTTGCTCCCTCTCTCTCTCTCTGTCGCTCCCTTGCTCCCTTGCTCCCTCTCTCTCTCTCTGTCGCTCCCTTGCTCCCTTGCTCCCTCTCTCTCTCTCTGTCGCTCCCTTGCTCCCTTGCTCCCTCTCTCTCTCTCTGTCGCTCCCTTGCTCCCTTGCTCCCTCTGTCTCTGTCGCTCCCTTGCTCCCTCTGTCTCTGTCGCTCCCTTGCTCCCTCTGTCTCTGTCGCTCCCTTGCTCCCTCTGTCTCTGTCGCTCCCTTGCTCCCTCTGTCTCTGTCGCTCCCTTGCTCCCTCTGTCTCTGTCGCTCCCTCTCTCTCTCTCTCTCTCTCTCTCTCTCTCTCTCTCTCTCTACTCGCTTTTCAAACAAAGTGTCGATATGAATAATTTAAGTACTTTGGATAGGATTGATTGGTTTGCGGCGTTCGCATGCTTTTAATTATTTTGTCGCTGGAGCTTTTATTCTCGGCGGTTTAATTATCATCAATCATGAAGTTGTTTATTAGCGAGCGGAGCTGCTGAGCGTTGAGACAGATGATGCTGAAATTGGTCTCATTACCGCAGGTCGTATATCAAGGGCTGGATGGAGCTGCTCTGTGTGACTGAGTGGGCTACCGTAGCTCTGCCTGCTGGCTATACTTTGTCCTGGGAGAGAGAGGCACTTCTCAATAATGAACTTCTAACCCAGGGAGAAACATGCTCTTGGTTCACACACACATATACACAAGCAGGTTGACGTTTGTCATGAATCTTGCCCTGAAGGCAGAACTAAGCGATTTCTGCTAGATGGGCCAGCTGCAAAGTCAAAATTGGCTATATCGTAAAAATTCATGAAAACAAATTAGCTTTTTGGTCTTAAATTAAAGTGGAACTGACAGTGTTTTAACTACTTTGCAGATATGAAACAAACAGACAATCATAATATCAGTCAAAAATATCAAATTCCTAGTTTATGCTACAAAACCAACTTCGTAAGCGGTTCTAAAAATAGGTTATATTTGACTCAACATTCCATGATGTACACTAAGGCATTGTTGGCAGAATAGATGGATGCAGTTCAATGCATGATTAATACACTGCTCAAAAAAATAAAGGGAACACTTAAACAACACATCCTAGATCTGAATGAATGAAATAATCTTATTAAATACTTTTTTCTTTACATAGTTGAATGTGCTGACAACAAAATCACACAAAAATTATCAATGGAAATCAAATTTATCAACCCATGGAGGTCTGGATTTGGAGTCACCCTCAAAATTAAAGTGGAAAACCACACTACAGGCTGATCCAACTTTGATGTAATGTCCTTAAAACAACTCAAAATGAGGCTCAGTAGTGTGTGTGGCCTCCACGTGCCTGTATGACCTCCCTACAACACCTGGGCATGCTCTTGATGAGGTGGCGGATGGTCCCCTGAGGGATCTCCTCCCAGACCTGGACTAAAGCATCCGCCAACTCCTGGACAGTCTGTGGTGCAACGTGGCGTTGGTGGATGGAGCGAGACATGATGTCCCAGATGTGCTCAATTGGATTCAGGTCTGGGGAACGGGCGGGCCAGTCCATAGCATCAATGCCTTCCTCTTGCAGGAACTGCTGACACACTTCAGCCACATGAGGTCTAGCATTGTCTTGCATTAGGAGGAACCCAGGACCAACCGCACCAGCATATGGTCTCACAAGGGGTCTGAGGATCTCATCTCGGTACCTAATGGCAGTCAGGCTACCTCTGGCGAGCACATGGAGGGCTGTGCGGCCCCCCAAAGAAATGCCACCCTGTCACGTCTGTCACATGTGCTCAGTGTGAACCTGCTTTCATCTGTGAAGAGCACAGGGCGCCAGTGGCGAATTTGCCAATCTTGGTGTTCTCTGGCAAATGCCAAACGTCCTGCACGGTGTTGGGCTGTAAGCACAACCCCCACCTGTGGACGTCGGGCCCTCATACCACCCTCATGGAGTCTGTTTCTGACCGTTTGAGCAGACACATGCACATTTGTGGCCTGCTGGAGGTCATTTTGCAGGGCTCTGGCAGTGCTCCTCCTGCTCCTCCTTGCACAAAGGCGGAGGTAGCGGTCCTGCTGCTGGGATGTTGCCCTCCTACGGCCTCCTCCACGTCTCCTGATGTACTGGCCTGTCTCCTGGTAGCGCCTCCATGCTCTGGACACTACGCTGACAGACACAGCAAACCTTCTTCCCACAGCTCGCATTGATGTGCCATCCTGGATGAGCTGCACTACCTGAGCCACTTGTGTGGGTTGTAGACTCCGTCTCAGGCTACCACTTGAGTGAAAGCACCGCCAGCATTCAAAAGTGACCAAAACATCAGCCAGGAAGCATAGGAACTGAGAAGTGGTCTGTGGTCACCACCTGCAGAACCACTTCTTTATTGGGGGTGTCTTGCTAATTGCCTATAATTTCCACCTGTTGTCTATTCCATTTGCACAACAGCATGTGAAATGTATTGTCAATCAGTGTTGCTTCCTAAGTGGACAGTTTGATTTCACAGAAGTGTGATTGACTTGGAGTTACATTGTGTTGTTTAAGTGTTCCCTTAATTTTTTTTGAGCAGTGTATAATTCACCAATACATTTCTTGGTAGTCCAAAAAATATTGCTATCAGGTTGTAAATCACAGCTGGCCTGGTACATTGTTTGCTGCCTCCATTTGGGATGCACTGTTCAGTTTCAATAACTCAATATTTTGGGCAAAAACAGACAAATGTAACTAAGGCGGGGAATATCAATACAATCAAACTAGCAAGGACAATGATCACAATTCAGTCATAACGTGGCTAATAGGCTAGCGTATCTATTTATTTAGTTAGCTAGCAAGAACTTGAACAACTGTTATAATAATAATAATAATATGTGATTTAGCAGACGCTTTTATCCAAAGCGACTTACAATCATGTGTGCATACATTTTTAGGTATGGGTGGTCCCGGGGATCGAACCCACTACCCTGGCGTTACAAGCCCAATGCTCTACCAATTGAGCTACAGAGGACCACAGATTTATTACAGAGTTATCCAGTTAGCATATCTCTTGCGTTCGCAAATTCACTCTGGCTATCTACTCTGATTTCAGAGCACTCTCGTCTGAGTGTGCCAGAGCACAGAATAACTGATGAATTTACGAATGCACAACACCCGCTGAATATGCCGGTGTCAGTAAACGTAGGCAAAAAAAGTAATAGTTAGTCACGAACGCTCTAGCTAGATAACAGCCTAACCATCTCTGCTACGGCGAGTAAAATGGTCAGAGTGAGATGTTCTCTCATTTGTGTCTGGAAGTAGCTAGCTAGCAAGCTAGCCAACTTTAGCCAGTTAGCTTGGGTGCTTGGTTGGGACATGCATACATTGGCAAACAAGCTGCAGAAGGATGAGTAGGCTACAATTACCCATTGTTTATCAGTGCAATTTTGACGGCCAACTAACTGAAAAAGCTTGAGAGGGTTTATCTAATGTTCCTTCGTTAGATTTTAGCTCATCTTGCTCTGGCTAGCATTAGTTGTTGATCTTGTTGTTGTTGATGTGCATAACTGAGGGAGAGAGAGCCTACCTTTTCATGGTTGTTTGATCAATAGGACTGTAAAGTTCCCAAATATAAGAGGACTCCCGTGGTGTTTACATTTTTGCAGAAATCCATTACGGTGTATTTTGTGGCTTTTGGTAAATGCGTTCTAATGATCTAAAGTCGCGCTGTTGCAACTGCCTGTAAACACACAGTCCAGTTCAAAGTGAATGATGACAGGCCCGTGTGGCAAATGTGACTCATTTCAGGAAACTAGGCGTTTGTCACGGGTCACTACTTCACAGGAGCGTCATTTGAACGTAAACCTTTTTTTTTTATCTAAATGTTTTTGGGCAGAAATGCAGAAATGCCTTCTGGAACATGTGAACTTTCATGTTCCTTAATAACAAACTTGTATGCCATCTGTAAATACGAAGAAAATTGTTAAATTACAAACCTAGTTGGTTTAGCCATGGAAAAAGACAGTAACCTTCATGCTAGCCATGATTGGCTGATATAATGAGTGGCCTGGACATGCCGAGAGATGAATATGGATTGGTCTGCCATGTAGCTTGCTTCTGTCTATAATATGAGCTGGTCAGAATGTGTAGGTAATCCTTTCTAACGCAGCTTTTTTATATATATCACGTAGTAGAACTGCATAAGTGTTGTGAAAATGACCATATCTAAGTGCTCGCTTGTCAGAATAGTTTTTTTAAAGTGTCATATTCTTCCTGGGGGTGTATATGAACAGATTCTAATAATATTTTATGTTGCTAAAATGCTGTCAGTTCCACTTTAAGGTTAGTGTTAGGCATTATGGTTAACAGTGTGGTTAATAATAATAATATGCCATTTAGCAGACGCTTTTATCCAAAGCGACTTACAGTCATGCGTGCATACATTTTTTTTTTTGTGTATTAAGGTTAGGGCTAAGGTTAGGGTTAGGTTTAAAACGCAGTAGGCTGCTGAGGGGAGAATGGCACATAATAGTGGCCGGAACGGCACAAATGGAATAGCATTACAAACCTGGAAACCATGTGTTTGATGTATTTTATACCCTTACACTGATTCCGCTCCAGTCATTACCACGAGCCCGTTCTGTAGTTTATAAGTTGGTGCCACCAACCTCCTGTAGTTTATAATCAGATTTTATAACTTTGTGGCTGTGCCAGCTAGTGAACACTCTGCAGAGCTGCCTGCAGGACAAGATTCATGACAATAAATGCCAAACTGCTATACACACCCTTACAATATACTTACTCTCAGCATCTCCCATTCACACTCATGCAGTGAATAGTAGCTACAGGCTAGGAGGCCTTCTGTGAGATGCCTTCTGTGAGATGCCCCCCCTCCCCCCCACACACACACACACACAAACACACACATCCACTCACCCCCCTTCACACACACCTGATGACAGCGGTCCAGCGGTATGACCATGACAGGCAGGCTCCTCTGTCGGCTGTGTCTCCAGCTCTGCAGCAGGTTCTGCTGGGTCTCCAGCCTCTCCCTCTCCTTCTCCACACTCCTCTGGCTCTCTCTCAGCCTCTCCAGGCTCTGCTGGTACTCCCCCAGCTGCTCCTCCAGCTCCTCCCGCTCCTGCTTCAGCCTCTCAGCCTCCAGGTGGCACTGTCTCTCCCTCTCCTCCAGCCTGCTCTCCAGCTCCCCCTGTTGGCTGTGGCGCGCCTGGCACTCCCTCTCCCACCGCTGTCTCTCCTGGAGGTAGGGAAAGGTTAAACAGAATCCATTAGTTGATGGTTCTTAGGGCGCAATAAATTGTTTAATTTACAAATAAATATTGGCAAAGTATAATAAGAGGTGGGTGTGCATAGTAGATACACTACCGTTGAAAAGTTTGGGGTCACTTAGAAATGTCCTTGTTTTCCATGAAAACATACATGAAATGAGTTTGAATAGGAAATATAGCAAAATGCATAGGAAATGTAGTCATTGACAAGGTTAGAAATAATGATTTTTAATAGAAATAATAATTGTGTCCTTCAAACTTTGCTTTCGTCAAAGATTCCTCCATTTGCAGCAATTACAGCCTTGCAGACCTTTGGCATTCTAGTTGTCAATTTCTTGAGGTTATCTGAAGAGATTTCACCCCATGCTTCCTGAAGCACCTCCCACTAGTTGGATTGGCTTGATGGGCACTTCTTACGTACCATACGGTCAAGCTGCTCCCACAACTGCTCAATAGGGTTGAGATCCGGTGACTGTGCTGGCCACTCCATTATAGACAGAATACCAGCTGACTGCTTCTTCCCTAAATAGTTATTGCATAGTTTGGAGCTGTGCTTTGGGTCATTGTCCTGTTGTAGGAGGAAATTGGCTCCAATCAAGCGCCGTCCACAGGGTATGGCATGGCGTTGCAAAATGGAGTGATAGCCTTCCTTCTTCAAGATCCCTTTTACCCTGTACAAATATCCCACTTTACCACCACCAAAGCACCCCCAGACCATCACATTGCCTCCACCATGCTTGACAGATGGCATCAAGCACTCCTCCAGCATCTTTTCATTTGGTCTGCGTCTCACAAATGTTCTTCTTTGTGATCCGAACACCTCAAACTTCGATTCGTCTGTCCATAACACTTTTTTCCAATCTTCCTCTGTCCAGTGTCTGTGTTCTTTTGCCTATCTTAATCTTTTGGTTTTATTGGCCAGTCTGAGATATGGCTTTTTCTTTGCAACTCTTCCTAGAAGGTCAGCATCCTGGAGTTGCCTCTTCACTGTTGACGTTGAGATTGGTGTTTTGCGGGTACTATTTAATGAAGCTGCCAGTTGAGGACATGTGAGGCGTCTGTTTCTCAAACTAGACACTCTAATGTATTTGTCCTCTTGCTCAGTTGTGCACCGGGGCCTCCCACTCCTCTTTCTATTCTGGTTAGAGCCAGTTTGCGCTGTTCTGTGAAGGGAGAAGTACACAACGTTGTACGAGATCTTCAGTTTCTTGGCAATTTCTCGCATGGAATAGCCTTCATTTCTCAGAACAAGAATAGACTGACGAGTTTCAGAAGAAAGTTATTTGTTTCTGTCCATTTTGAGCCTGTAATCGAACCCACAATTACTGATGCTCCAGATACTCAACTAGTCTCAAGAAGGCCAGTTTTATTGCTTCTTTACAGTTTTTTCCAACTGCTTACACACAAAATCTTTTCATGTCACACGATTTTTGAAACCTCTCACTCAAAGTGCAAAACTACACACCAAATCTCCAAAACCAAAAGCTATTTCTCAGCCTTTGACTCAGTTGTCAATTGCATAAAAACTTTTTTCAAAACACTACACACAATTCTCTACCTAAAACACAAAAATCTAACAGGAAGTGACTTGCTTTCCTTTTCCAAACACAACCAATCAAAATGCTACACTTATTCACCAGGTCACACACACACTCCTCACATGTGCAAACACTAATTGCTTAACTGATCACTAACCAATCACTGCTTTACTGTAGTATAGGCCTATAAATAGGTCAAAGGTCAGATTACCTGTTTTGAACAATGGATGCCAACAATTGACAGAGAGCAAGAGGAGTAGGAGGGAGAGGCAGGGGACAACAACGAGGACAAAGACGAAGAGTTGGAAGAGGAAGAGGAAGACGAGGACGAGGGCAAAGAAGAGAAGGAAGGAGAGCCATCTCTGATGAGATTAGGGCAACACTTGTTGATCATGTGATCAACCACGGTTTGACCATGAGAGAGGCTGGACTGAGAGTCCAGCCCAACTTGAGACGATTTACAGTGGCGTCCATAATTCGAACCTTCAGAAATGAGAACAGGTATGCAACTATCTAATGACTATTTTAGCATTACAGTAATGTACAGTAAAATATGTATGACTGCATAGTATTGCATAAACATTTGTAACTCTAAGCCATCCATTTACTGCACTGCATTGAATGAATGAGGTTGGTTATCATGCTGTACTACCTTTTTTTGTACATTGTTTACAGTTCCTATGCTGAACACATACTGTGTTTGAATTCTGTACAGAGTGGAAAGGCAAAGACATCATGGAGGACGAGGACGCTTGTTTACAGATGTACAAAAGACTGCAATTATAAATATGGTTTTGGCCAACAATGCAATTAGGATTCGAGAGATAAGAGAGCATATCTTGAATAATGACACCATATTTAACAACATCAATGCTGTAAGCCTGTCAACCATACAATGCATCCTCCAACGGCACCAAGTGACGATGAAACAACTTTACAAGGTGCCATTTGAGAGAAACTCAGACAGAGTCAAGAATCTGCGACATGACTTTGTAGAGGTATGTTTGCAACACTACTTCCAGTACTTCAGACATACCATATTTACTCATCTGTATATCCTTTTGTCTGTTACAGAGAGTATTGGAGATGGATGCCCATGTAATTTGCCATTAATTTTTTTATGTGGATGAGGTTGGCTTCAACCTCACCAAACCAGGCGCCGCGGAAGAAATGTAATATGACAGAGGGCAATTACCAATGTCCCTGGACAGCGTGGGGGTAATATAACTATGTGTGCTGCCATCACTCAAAACGGGGTCCTCCATCACAATGCCACACTGTGTCCGTACAACACCGGCCATATGCTCACTTTTCTGGATGCAATTTACACAATGCTTGTCCCTGATCCAGATCAGGAGCCTGCTAGATTTGTGGTTATATGGGACAATGTTAGTTTTCACCGGGCTGTTCTGGTCCAAAACTGGTTTGCCACCCATCCACAATTTGTAGTTTTGTACCTACCCCCATATTCACCTTTTCTAAATCCCATAGAGGAATTATTCTCAGCTTGGCGCTGGAAAGTGTATGATCGCCAACCCTATGCCCGCATGCCGCTTCTCCAGGCAATGGAGGACGCATGTGGGGACATAGAGATTGCCTCTGTCCAAGGTTGGATACGCCATGCTAGGAGATACTTCCCTCGATGTTTGGCAAGAGAAAACGTATCTTGTGATGTGGACGAAGTGGCCAGACCCAGCCCGGAGAAGAGATGAAGCATCGCTTAGCACTGGTGACTGCCCCCCCCCTACCAATTCCTGGACTGCCCCCTCGGGACCCCACACACATAATTGTGTTCTTTACTGTATTCTAAAGAATATACTTTTGGTTTACATTTGTTTATGGTTTTGTTGTATGCTACTGTATACAACAGTAATGTTTGGCCTAATAAATATTTTCTGTTTCTACATTGCATTGGTGTTTACAGTGTACTTGTTACCCCTCTCAGCAGATTACTTTCACTATAGAACATTGTATTGAAATGTAGATATAAGCCTATGAAAGACCAAAGAGCTTTAGATTTAGAACAACAGTGTTTACATGGTATATCCAAAAATGTACTATTATGAAAGAAGTGTTTGCCATTTGATGCAAATGCTTCATTCTGACATGTTTATGGCATTTTGAATGCAGTGTTACATTTTGAAGGAGATGTGAGGAATTTTGCATTTTGTGTGTGCAGTTTTGGGAATTGTGTGTAGAGTTTTGAAAAAAGGAGACATAGTTTTGAAAACGTGTGTAAGCAGTTGGAAAAAACTAATCAGCACAACAGTTTTCAGCTGTGCTAACATAATTGCAAAAGGGTTTTCTAATGATCAATTAGCCTTTTAAAATGATAAACTTGGATTAGCAAACACAATATGCCATTGGAACACAGGACTGATGGTTGCTGATAATGGGCCTCTATACGCCTATGAAGGAAAAACGTATTTGATCCCCTGCTGATTTTGTACGTTTGCCCACTGACAAAGAAATGATCAGTCTATAATTTTAATGGTAGGTTTATTTGAACAGTTTATTTTAGTTTATTTTGACAGAATAACGACAAAAAAATCCAGAAAAACGCATTTCAGAAATGTTATAAATTGATTTGCATTTTAATGAGGAAAATAAGTTGTCACGCCCTGGCTCTGGGGACACTTATATGTTGAGCCAGGATGTTAGTTTCTATGTTTAATGTTCTATGTTCATGGTCTAGTTCGTTGTATTTCTATGTTGGCCAGGGTGGTTCCCAATCAGAGGCAGCTGATTCTCGTTGTCTCTGATTGGGAACCATACTTAGGCAGCCTGTTTGGCACTTGTCTTTTGTGGGATCTTGTTCCGTGTAGGTTTGTGTTTATGACCGAGGACTTCACGTTTCGTTTTGTTGTAGTGTGCAAAGTACGCAATAAAAGATGTACGCATTTCACGCTGCGCCTTGGTCCACTCATTACGACGATCGTGACAGAAGATCCCACCAATACAGGACCAAGCAGCGTGTCCAGGAGCAAACGCCGGAGGTAACGCTAGTGGATGTCCTCCTCGGTTGGGGGAGGATCACCGAGGAGGAGGCCGTCCGCTACCGGAGGGCGATGAGGGAGGATGCCCAGGAAGGAGAGGAGAAGCGGCGCCAACCGGGCCGTCGTCGGACAGGCGAGAGGCAACCCCAAGACATTTTTTGGGGGGGGGCACACGGCATGGACGACGGGGCTGCTGGAGGCAGCTACAGGGCGAGTTTGTGGACTAGGAGAGGAGGCCACCAGGTTACGGGGGCCATTGGTCAGGAGGGAGAAGGAGAGTGTGGAGGCACGGCGAGAGGAACTGAGTAGGCAGCAGAGGGAGCGGAGGTTTATGAGGAAACCCAGTCCCGCTCCTCGCACCAAGCGGTGTGTGTCACCAGTCCGGTCCGGCCCATTCCTGATTCCCGCACAAGGCCAGTGGTGTGTGTTCCCAGTACGGTCAGGCCCGTTCCTGCTCCCCGCACTAAGTTAGTGGTGCGTGTTCCCAGTACGGCCCGACCCGTTCCTGCTCCCCGCACTAAGTTAGTGGTGCGTGTTCCCAGTCCGGCCCGACCCGTTCCCGCTCCCCGCACTAAGTTAGTGGTGCGTGTTCCCAGTCCGGCCCGACCCGTTCCCGCTCCCCGCACTAAGTTAGTGGTGCGTGTTCCCAGTCCGGCCCGACCCGTTCCCGCTCCCCGCACTAAGTTAGTGGTGTGTGTTCCCAGTCCGGCCCGACCCGTTCCCGCTCCCCGCACTAAGTTAGTGGTGCGTGTTCCCAGTCCGGCCCGACCCGTTCCCACTCCCCGCACTAAGTTAGTGGTGCGTGTTCCCAGTCCGGCCCGACCCGTTCCCACTCCCCGCACTAAGTTAGTGGTGCGTGTTCCCAGTCCGGCCCGACCCGTTCCCGCTCCCCGGCCGGTTCCTGCTCCCCGCACCAAGCCTGTGGTGCGCGTCGCCAGCCCGGCCCGGCCTGTTCCTGCTCCCCACACCAAGTCATTGGTGCGCGTCGTCAGTGTTCCCAGTCCGGCCCGACCCGTTCCCGCTCCCCGGCCGGTTCCTGCTCCCCGCACCAAGCCTGTGGTGCGCGTCGCCAGCCCGGCCCGGCCTGTTCCTGCTCCCCACACCAAGTCATTGGTGCGCGTCGTCAGTCCGGCACAGCCCGTGCCTGTTCCACCGGTGCCTGGTCAGCTGCTCCACATCGGAGCCTAAGCAATCCGCTCCACCGATGTCCAGTCCAGCTCCAGCCAGCGGGGCCAGACCAGACCAGGGGCGCTACGGGGGGGTAGCTAGAGAGTGGTGGTCACGCCCGGAGCCGGATCCGCCTCCGAGGCGGAATGCCCACCCAGCCCCTCCCCTGTTGGGTTTAGTTGGCGCGTCGCAGTCCGTGCCTTTGGGGGGTACTGTCACGCCCTGGCTCTGGGGACTCTTATATGTTGAGCCAGGGTGTTAGTTTCTATGTTTAATGTTCTATGTTCATGGTCTAGTTCGTTGTATTTCTATGTTGGCCAGGGTGGTTCCTAATCAGAGGCAGCTGATTCTCGTTGTCTCTGATTGGGAACCATACTTAGGCAGCCTGTTTGGCACTTGTCTTTTGTGGGATCTTGTTCCGGAGAGGTTTGTGTTTTGTTACCTTAGGACTTCACGTATCGTTTTGTTGTTTTATTGTATTGTAATAGTACTCATTAAAAGATGTACTCATATCACGCTGCGCCTTGGTCCGTTGCTTACGACGATCGTGACATAAGTATTAGACCCCCTCTCAATCAGAAAGATTTCTGGCTCCCAGGTGTCTTTTATACAGGTAACGAGCTGAGATTAGGAGCACACTCTTAAAGGGAGTGCTCCTAATCTCAGTTTGTTACCTGTATAAAAGACACCTGTCCACAGAAGCAATCAATCAATCAGATTCCAAACTCTCCACCATGGCCAAGACCAAAGAGCTCTCCAAGGATGTCAGGGACAAGATTGTAGACCTACACAAGGCTGGAATGGGCTACAAAACCATCGCCAAGTAGCTTGGTGAGAAGTTGACAACAGTTGGTGCGATTATTCGCAAATGGAAGAAACACAAAATAACTGTCAATCTCCCTCGGCCTGGGGCTCCATACAAGATCTCACCTCGTGGAGTTGCAATGATCATGAGAACGGTGAGGAATCAGCCCAGAAATACACGGGAGGATCTTGTCAATGATCTCAAGGCAGCTGGGACCATAGTCACCAAGAAAACAATTGGTAACACACTACGCCGTGAAGGACTGAAATCCTGCAGCGCCCGCAAGGTCCCCCCTGCTCAAGAAAGCACATATACATGCCCGTCTGAAGTTTGCCAATGAACATCCTAATGATTCAGAGGAGACCTGGGTGAAAGTGTTGTGGTCAGATGAGACCAAAATGGAGCTCTTTGGCATCAACTCAACTCGCTGTGTTTGGAGGAGGAGGAATGCTGCCTATGACCCCAAGAACACCATCCCCACCGTCAAACATGGAGGTGGAAACATTATGCTTTGGGGGTGTTTTTCTGCTAAGGGGACAGGACAACTTCACCGCATCAAAGGGACGATGGACCTGGGCCATGTACCGTCAAATCTTGGGTGAGAACCTCCTTCCCTCAGCCAGGGCATTGAAAATGGGTTGTGGATGGGTATTCCAGCATGACAATGACCCAAAACACATGGCCAAGGCAACAAAGGAGTGGCTCAATAAGAAGCACATTAAGGTCTTGGAGTGGCATAGCCAGTCTCCAGACCTTAATCCCATAGAAAATCTGTGGAGGGAGCTGAAGGTTCGAGTTGCCAAACGTCAGCCTCGAAACCTTAATGACTTGGAGAAGATCTGCAAAGAGGAGTGGGACAAAATCCCTCCTGAGATGTGTGCAAACCTGGTGGCCAACTACAAGAAACGTCTGACCTCTGTGATTGCCAACAAGGGTTTTGCCACCAAGTACTAAGTCATGTTTTGCAGAGGGGTCAAATACTTATTTCCCTCATTAAAATGAAAATCAATTTCTAACATTTTTGACATGTGTTTTTCTGGATTTTTTTGTTGTTATTCTGTCTCTCACTGTTCAAGTAAACCTACCATTAAAATTATAGACTGATCATTTCTTTGTCAGTGGGCAAACGTACAAAATCAGCAGGGGATCAAATACTTTTTTCCCTCACTGTAGATATTCCATTAAAAATCAGCCGTTTCCAGCTACAATAGCCATTTACAACATTAACAATGTCTACACTGTATTTCTGATCAATTTGGTGTTATTTTAATGGACAATTTTTAAAAACTTATTTACAGTGAGAAGAAAAACACTACACATAAAATATCACTTAAATTTGCCTTTTTCAATAATGTTACCTTATTTTGGAATTGATTAATCTAACTCATCCCTACCTGGTGCAGCCTGCCCTGCAGCCGTACCGCTGCCGCCACCTCCTCACGGCGCTTCTCCAGGTTACGCTGCTTCTCCTGCTCCTGCAGAGCGTTGCCACGGAGACATGGGGTGTGTGGTCTCGGAGAGCGGGGGGAGGGGCGGTCACTCTCATGGAGGAGGAGCTTCTGAACCTCGTAGAAACTGTCTTGGATGGTTACCGCCGCCTGCAGAGGGGAAACAAATATGTGACGATAACGTGACTGACTGACTAGCTGACTGACTGTCTAACTCATTGACTAGCTGGCTGGCTGACTAGCTGACTACCTGGCTGGCTGGCTGGCTGGCTGGCTGGCTGGCTGACTGGCTGGCTAATTGGCTGACTGGCTCATTGACTGACTGACTAACTCATTGACTGACTGGCTGACTGACTCATTGACTGACTGACTGACTGTCTAACTCATTGACTAGCTGGCTGGCTGGCTAGCTGACTACCTGGCTGGCTGGCTGGCTGACTGACTGGTTGGCCAGCTGGATGGCTGACTGACTGACTGGTTGGACGGCTGGATGGCTGACTGACTAGCTGGCTGGCTGGCTGACTGGTTATCCGGCTGGATGGCTGACTGATTGACTGGTTGGCCAGCTGGATGGCTGACTGATTGACTAGCTGGCTGGATGGCTGACTGACTGACTGACTCATTGACTGACTGACTGACTGACTGACTAACTCATTGACTAGTTGGCTGGCTGTCTGACTAGCTGACTACTTGGCTGGCTGGCTGATAGACTGACTGGTTGGCCGGCTGGATGGCTGACTGACTGGTTGGTCAGCTGGATGGCTGACTGACTGACTAGCTGGCTGACTAGCTGACTAGCTGGCTGGCTGACTAGTTGGCCGGCTGGATGGCTGACTTATTGACTGGTTGGCCGGCTGGATGGCTGACTGACTGACTAGCTGGCTGGATGGCTGACTGACTGACTGACTGACTGACTGATTGATTCATTGACTGACTGACTGACTGATTGATTAATTGACTGGCTGACTAGCTGGCCAACTGGCTGGCTGCCTGGCTGCTGACTCACTCACTAGGATCAACGCGGCCATGCAAATGGGTCCACACTGGGCCAACCATCGATGACCATGAGTGGCTCCAAGCCAAGGTGAATGGGGGCAATAGAAGCAGGTGATTTGAATACCAAAAATGGGTCAGTCGACATTGTGACAGTCAACGGCAAACCAAGTACTTACTGGTACTTTAAGGCTGAGCTACATATTGTTGGGCCAAGCAGGCCTAGAACACACATATAGACTGCATACAAACACATTCCAACATACAAGCAATGTTACTATGTACAGTAGGCTACACACACACCGCAAACACGCACACGCTTCACATTACTAACACAAACTCATACTGTACACACACCAAACAGAATAGACTCTATCTACATCAACACATCAAATGTTCGCTGTGCAGAGCAGGAAAAAGCCTCTCTCTCCTCTGGTCTCTCTCCCACTAAGAATAGGATAATTGGGTTCCTCTCTCCAGCAGCTTACTGCCTGGCTGTCTAGCGTTTCAAGCTTCAGACAATCCAGCTGATTGTTGGATCTCTGTTTACAGAAATTGTGGTGCAGCCAGGCAAACACACACACACACACACACACACACACACACACACACACACACACACACACACACACACACACACACACACACACTAAGCCTTCATCTTGAGCAACCTGAATGTGGCACTAAAACAGGATGTATTTGTTCCTGCTGAGATCACACTGGGTCTGTGTGTCCAATGGAATAAGTGACTAAGATGAGATACACAGGGTGTGTGTGTGTCTGTCTTTGTGTGTGTGTGTGTGTGTGTGTGTGTGTGTGTGTGTGTGTGTGTGTGTGTGTGTGTGTGTGTGTGTGTGTGTGTGATTCACCTCTCATAGGGATGAGCTCACCTGTAGACTATAGAGTAACTGGGTCAAGCTTTGGACACTGTGAGCCACCTGTTGTTGAGGAAGACAACCACAGTTAACACACATGATAAACAGCAGCTAATAGTCAGGATCTATGAGGATCTTCTCATGACTTCATCCCTCCACAAATAACATTCCCTCTATAATAACCCTAGATAAAAAACGGTATACAAATAAATGTAATGGTTCTAGTACTTCAGTGTTAGTGAGTGAGGATGGGTTTCACTCTCCTACAGATGTAGGATCTTAATTTGAGCCAGCTTGCTAGAGCAGGAAATAATCCTGCAGCTACAGGAAATGTCAATTATTAAGTGGATTATAATTAATGGACATTTTTGTAGGGGTTGAAACATTTTCCATAAGTGAAAATAAAGTATGAATTTTAAAAGTGGAATACACTACCTCAAATACACAACAAATTCTCCTGCAACAGGGTGATGAAATTACGATCCTACATCGGTAATATGTTTCACTCTCCTAGATGGCCGAACCTGCATAAGCCGCTACTGGCTTCCTCCAGCACTACACTCCAGTCACGGTTCCATGTAATGGTGAGACTGAAGTTTCTTCTCCTCTCATCACAAGGCACATTTTCTAAGTAGAGTCCATTTGTCTGATGAGTCTATGTGGTAGTGTACATATAATGCCACCTTGTGGTCTGAAAGTGTATGTGCACCCACTATGTACACTACAGTACCCCACAGCTTCCAGTCAATACTTATTTTTCTTATCACAGTCATTTAACTCACAGCCAGGGCACACATCAACATGCTAACGATAGTACAAACGTGTCCGAGGAAATTGGGATATTATTCTCTACATCTATTTTTAATGAGACGGTACCATTGAGAGCTAAATGGATTTTCTCCTGTATTATTAAGATATTAATAATTTATCACATTAAGGCTGAAATGTAATTCTAATAGATGGTATTAAATTATTCAAACAACTGTTGGGATTGTTGAGCCACCACGAGAAGAGAAGGAGGAAGGTGAGAAGTCAAGGCCAATATGAAAACAGAACATAGTACACACTTTAGCAGCTCAAGACTACAACAAGCCTATGGCTACAACTGCAAAGCCCATTGGTATTTGAACCTCTTGTTGTGATGGCTACAGTGTTGGACTGACAGTCACAGAGACCTGGCTTAAAGCCCTGTCGGGTTACCCCTGAATTCGCTACAATATCTATGGTATATAGTTAAGACAACCCTGCATAGGAGACCTACCTTAAGGTTGATATTATTAGTGTCCCCAGTGTGGAGTTGAGTCAGGGACTGCAGTACGAGGACCTGGGAGGCTGACTCCCCATCCCTGGTATCAGGGTCCCCAAGAGAGACCTCCCCATCTGAGGGGGTGTCCAGGGGGGTATGAGGGCTGGCTGGGGACACAGGGTGGGATAGGGGGTCCCTGGGAGGGCTGCAGGGGCTGGAGGGGGAACAGGTCCACGAAGACAGAGTGGTCCTCAGGTTCGCAGCTGGAGAGAGAGGGGGGGGGGATACCCACAGACAGACAGACAGAGTAAGACATTGGACACTCTACAACAGGAAATGGACAACACGATGGTCAGTGAGGCTTATAGTGAGGTGTATCGTCTCACCCTCTCTGAGCGCGGCAGTAAGCAGTACTGCAGCCTGGGGCACCTCCTCTGGGTGTGGCTGGACCAGTAGGCGTGTCTCAGGGTGTGGTTCCTGGGCCCTGCCCCTCAGGGCAGACAGCTCAGCATAGATCTGTAGCTTCTCCTCCAGACTGGCGCATATCTGATCATCCTGACTGGACAGGGTCTCTGGTAGATACACACATTAATACACTATCATTAATAAACTATCATTAATAAACAGACTAGAACATATCTGATCATCCTGACTGGACAGGGTCTCTGGTAGATACACACATTAATACAATATCATTAATAAACTATCATTAATAAACAGACTAGAACATATCTGATAATCCTGACTGGACAGGGTCTCTGGTAGATACACACATTAATGGTTTACCCTGGAGATCCCTTCAATCTCCACCGAGTTAGGTTAATCTGATTTTAGTTTTTTTTAGCCTCTCATGTGGAATGATCTCCAAAACAAAAATTGGTGGAGTTGGTGCCTCTAGGGCAGTTCAGGCGGATGTTAGAGGGCCTTTTTTGTGTTTGTTTCATATGATTGTGTTTTACTTTTCATGTTTTGTGTTTGCTTTTCATGTGTTCTGTAATTGATATGTATATAGATATGTATAGTGTAATTGCTGTTTATTGATGTGTTCAATCTGCAAAAGAGACCATGGTCTCAGTATGACTCCCTGCTTAAATAAAGGTTAAATAAAATTAATAAACTATCATGAATAAACTATTATTAATGAACTATCATTAATATATCTGTAGCTTCTCCTCCAGACTGGATCAGATCTGATGGTCCTGACTGTACAGGTTCTCTGACACAACAACAAAACAGAAATACATCACAGTAGTAACACACAATAAACATTTTATAGCCAGTAATACACAATCAACACAATATCTCAGGCTCTGACAGAATAACACCACATACATTCAATAAATCACAATCAACACACAATATCTCAGGCTCTGACAGAATAACACCACATACATTCAAAAAATCACAATCAACACACAATATCTCAGGCTCTGAAAAAATAACACCACACACATTCAATAAATCACAATCAACACTCAGAAGGGTACCACAAAATCGCATCACATACATTCAATAAATCATAATCAACACTCAGAAATCACAGTAGAAAATCGCAGTAGCAGCGGTAATGCCAGTCACCAACAGATACAGAACTAAAGGGAAAATGACAAACAAGCTATATGTAGGTAATGGATATAAATACCCTGTAGTTTGTGTATCTTCTGGACTCTGGCCTCAGCTGCTCTTCTCTCCTCCTCTGACTCGTTAGTGTTCTCCTCCTCTTCCTCTGGACAGCTGGACAGACAGACAGTGTTAGGCACACACACACACACACACACACACACACACACACACACACACACACACACACACACACACACACACACACACACACACACACACACACAGAGCGAAAGAGATAGAGAGAGAGAGAAAGAGACCCCACACCCACACACTCCCATACCCCTCCCTCCCCTGACTGACCTCTCTACAGCCTCTCTGATGAGTCTCATCCAGGTGTTGCGTTCGTCTTTAGAGGAGGTGTGGACCTCGTACATCTCTGGCCCTGCGGCCGACGCACTGATCAGAAACATCCCTCTCTCCTCATTGGCTACCTCTCTGACGATCAGCTTCTGGAGAGAGATCACTGGGGGCTTCTGGTCCTGAGGAGCATAGACAGACAGAATGGGAGGATGACAGCGTATTAGTGAAGTCAATGAAAACAGAGGGCCAACACTCACAGATGTAGGGGTTGACATGTCTTATCCAGAGCAACTAGGCTTAAGTGCCTTGCTCAAGGGCACATCAACAGATTTTTCACCTAGTCGGCTCGGTGATTCGAAACCAGTGACCTTTCAGTTACTGGCCCAACACACTTACCCGCTAGGCTACCTACCGCCATGTTACGTCCAGCAATTCGTATGATATGTTACGAATTCCAATTCATAAAATATGTAATGAATTTGTAAGTGCTTAAGATCCCGGACTGCATCTTTAACAGCAAATGTCACAAGACCCTTTCCTAGACATACCACAGCAGCGAATATGAACTTCTGGTCTTTCTCCTGTAGGAAGATCAGTGTGTCTGTCAGAAGGAGAGCCATAACATCTGCAGAGATATGACACAAGACAGTTGTAAACAATGCAATCCATTATCAATATTATCATTAGTGTGAAATTGATTGATTGATTGACTGATTGATTGTTCGGTTGATTGATTGATTGACCAGTGTGTGAAACCTTTGAGTCGTCCAGTGGCGGTCTTCCACAGTAACAGGCCCTGGTGTTTGAGGGTCCGGCCTGGCCCTAGAACATCCTGCTTCCTGAAGGTGTGCCCGTTCTTCAGCTTGGCAACACAACGATTCTCCATTCTGTTCAGGACATCCTGTAACCGCTGATCCTGCTCAAACTCACTGACCCTCAGGTCAACCGCCGCGATCACTTCCTTGATCTGAACCAGAGCTCTAGAGAGGTCCCTGTGCTCCTCACTGTCCTCTGAGGGAGGGAGAGGGGGGAGGGGAGGGAGGGAAATAGAGAGAGAGAGAGAGCTTCGGCACCGGTTAATCAGTATGAAAGTTATATTTCAAATACAGCACATTGTTGTCCTTTTTCATGTCATCTCTGACTGTACCTGTTACTGTAACTGCTGTATATTCTCACTGATAGCTGAGCTGTATGATAAAACCACCTGTCCAACATACAACTAGCCTGGTCATGTTATCTGATCCTGACAGCAGAGGGCAGCAGAGCAAAGAGAGGCAGACAGACTGACCCTGAGTGTACTGTAGAATCCTCTCCAGCAGAACAGGGTACTTAGTGATCCTCTGGGTAACCAACAAGATGCATTCTGGGATCTCTCTCCTTCGGACCAAATAGTTATTACTTTGTTGCTATAGAAACACAAAATCAACAATCAATCATTAGTCACAAGTGGAATATACAATATAACCACTTCTCAAGATAACCTACATCGAGACATAACTTGTAGAGACAGAAAACTCCTCAAGACAACTTCTCAATCTTGAGACTTGAGTAGTCTTCTAAGCAGACACGCCGAACGTACCTTGATGAAGGTCTGAAATCGTTTGTTATGCTGCTGTAACTCTTTGAAGAAGGTGACTGCCTCAGTGTGATGGCTGCAGAACTCCCCATACACCTGTTTCATCCTCTCTGCATTGTCTTCAGAAAACTGCACCAGAAATGAGAAGTTATACAGTCAATCTATATCCAACGTACTCAATCAGTCAAATAGAACATAAACACCACAGTCATGTGTCTTGAGGTTGAATTACTGAAGTAGAGGAGAGAGTGAGTGGACGTTGGCAATGTTTCAGACAACAGAAAAACAGCAATATCTGTATTTACCCATGTTTTGTGGAAGTACTGATTCATTGTAATTTAGATTCAGCATTTATTTCCAGGGGTCATGAGGTCATTCTGTCTGCACAGATTCCATATGACTGTATGAAAAAGGTTGCCACTAGTTTTAGTGTTACAAAGCACTTTATTTTAACAGCGCACCTGTTGCAACAGGATGTCTCCGATGCGTACTATGACGTAGTTCCTGTCCCCGTGTGGCTGGGCGGAGCTGTGGCGGCATTCCCTCATGGCGTTGAAGAGGTTGTGGTGGAGGAGGAGGAGTTCGTCCAGACAGGGGAAGACACGGTCCACGGCGCACACATCCAGCTGTACCTCCTCCCTCATCCCTCGCCGGAACACCTCGGCCATGATCCTCAGTGTCTGGAGGTGGTGCATCTCTGTCTGCATCAACTCTGAGAGGACACACACATAGTCAGTGGAGGCTGCTTAAGGGAGTGTCATGACTTGCCCTCATGGGCTGAGGATCAAAGATGCCGGCTAGGCAAAGGTTTGAATACCCCCTCTCCTGGGGGCCAGTTTTATGACAGGTCGTAATTTCCTTGCAGAAACATTATTTTCCGTACCATGCAGTATTGGGAGAGGGAACTTCCCTGTGAGACAAAGGAAGTCTTCCCGCCAAGACTCCAACATCCAAAAGTGGATAATGAAACAATATTCCTACTTAAAAGAATGTGGGAAATGGTCGGTGGGGACTTAAAGAACAATCATGTCAAATTCGTTACTATGTTGTGATGTCATTAAAGATGGTGGAACAACATAACTGTATCTCTGGGGGTGTACACCTCCCAGTTATGAGGTTTGCATCTAATTGTTGTATAAAAACGAATGATTAAGTATAATAATAATTTTGTGAAGATAAGAATGTGATTTTAGCATTCTAGATGAGATTATTGTTTTCCATGTTGATTTGTTCTCAGTCAGTGGCCACGCCCAGATGAGCACAAACATGATGGAGCGCCCCTTTTACCCCGAGTGCATAAAAAGCCTTGAAAAACAAATTAACATTAGACCAGCAGATGTGAAGCGTGAGCTAAACGTTGCAAATTGTTTAATTTCTACAAGACCAGCAGACGTGAAGCGTGAGCTAAAAGTTACAAAATGGTTTAAAACTACAACTCCATTACCAAAGGAAGACCAAGCATACTACGGTATAAGCCGGATGTTGCAAATGGTTGAATTTCTACAAGACCAAGAAGTGTGAAGCTGAAGCTACACGTTACAAAATGGTTAGACCAGACAACATGAGACGTTAGTCCACACGTTTGAAATGGAGAAACTCTGAAACTCTCAACCTCTACACGAGGTGAAGAAGAAGTCAATGCACTAGACCTTATCATCTCAGTCTGCAGCTGGCATGTATAGTCGTCTAGAGAACTTTCACTAAAGACACGAGTTGGGAAGGACAATCCCTCTCCGACAACCACTGGTACATCTGAAGTATCCATTCTAACCACCACTATGGACTTCTCCGTTGGTGGAAACTCTACCAAGGACATTGGGATCTCTGGTGGGCAAACCAGAGTCCTATATCATCAACTCAACTATCGAGGACAGCTACACGTAAATACATGTTGCATTTCTAATCCGAATGAGCGTTTAATGGGGTTTAAGCATTCCCTCCAAAGTAACCACGATAGTTTGAATCTCTGTCTCTCCCTTCCACTCTGACCCTCCTTGTACCCAAGCATTCCTGCTATTGTTAGTCCAGTCCACTAGGGACCTGTTTTCATTGTATTACATTAGTAATCAATAACCTATGTGTGTGTGTGTTTGTATTGTGTTATTATTTAGTTAGTTAGTAAATAAATAATTAAGCCAATTTGTCTATTGCTGATTCATCAATAAGGTTAGGGTTCTTGCAGGTTCAAGGATTATGCGACATTCAGAATGATACTGATAAGAGGTAATTATTTAATAACTGACTGTTATCGATATATCATATAAATCTTCTAAGAGTTTAATTCGGGAGACGGTAACTCGTTAAACAACTTCTTCCGTGGTGCCCCAAATTCCTAATGAGTTAATTGTTACATGATTAATTTAACTGAGTGACAATTAAACATAGTTAGGTGATTCGATAAATAACAGTCATACATTAAAGTAAGTCACGTCACGACAGGAGGAAGGCTCATAATAATGGCTGGAACGGAGCAAATGAAATGGCATCAAACACAAGGAAACCATGTGTTTTATGTATTTGATACCATTCCACCTATTCCGCTCCAGCCATTACCACAAGCCCGTCCTCCACAATTAATATGCCACCAACCTCCTGTGCACACAGTGCATGTTTGAGATTGACTACATTGCAGTCTGCCAGCGCATAATCACTGATCTACAAATCATCTTGCATCCCAACTAACTACTCAATATTTGATCCATATTAGCAATACCTCGCCTTGCTCAAACTGATCCCCTCAAACAAGTCCAATTACCCACCTTTCCAAGATGACAAAGGTCTCGGTAGACCAACCGATCCATTGGACATGCCATAATAACAAACCATAAACTTTCCTGTGCTCTGGCCCTTAACATTTCAGCACTCATAACTCATTTATAACTCACTAACTGTATTACAAAACAGCTGGTTTCATTACATATGAACGCAGTGTTTTCTCACCATAGATAACATCCTGTCTCTTGACTACCCGTTTGTCCAGCTTCTTACAGAACGTGTGTTCCACCGTCAGACTCCAAGACTCAGCCTCGTAGTCTAGAGCATCAGCATCCAGGTCACTATGGAGACTGGCGTCCACACAGTCTACAGGGGGAGAGGAGGGACAAAATGTAAGAAAGATATGAATCATAGATATCTTTCTAACACCTGTTCATCATCATTCCTCTGCATTTCCAATGGATACTGGTTTGACACAAAATGGACAGCATTGACTGTCTGTATTGTCTCTTCTGGGTTCCCATCCCTGCAGTACCTTCTCCGAGGGAGGAGTCAGTGGACGTGGACGACTCAGTGGTCTGCAGAAGCTCCTCTGATTGGCCAGGACACCAACTGCTGTCAGACTCCGCCTCTGGACTCGCGATAAGCCTGCTGGGACAGTGACAACATGTCAATAACATACAGTAAGTATCATCCCAAAAAATCATAATCACAAGCTTACTGTAATATACTGAGAGCGAGTGAGAGATAGAGAGAGATAGTTAGGGAGAGTGAGAGACAGAGAGAGATATGGAGAGAAAGAGAGAGAGAGCAACGGACACCCTCTCAGACCTGCAAGGCCCCCACGGACCTGCACCTAGAAGACCCCCACCGAGAGGACCCCCGCCGAGAGGACCTACATCCAGACCACAGTACCGCCAGGCACATCCACTCCCCCCCCTCTCAGACCTGCAAGGCCCCCACGGACCTGCACCTAGAAGACCCCCACCGAGAGGACCCCCGCCGAGAGGACCTACATCCAGACCACAGTACCGCCAGGCACTTCCACTCCCCCCCAAACCACCCACCCAAACCAACCATGGCCACAACTCATATAGGTGCCCCCAGATCAGTCAGCCCACTGACATCGCTATCAGATCACAGAAAAATCACAGCCTACTTGAACAGAGCAATACTCAATCATGAGGCCGAACAAACTGCATACTATTAACAAACGCTATAGATTGAAGGAAAGTAGTGTAGAAACGTACCAAAAAACAATTAGGCAACATCAAATTCAATCCCTTTTAGACAAAACCTCCTGGGCAAAACATTTCACTGCAATAGTGAAGGTGTAAACTTGGCAGTAGAAAGCCTAAACTGTATACAGTGGCTTGCGAAAGTATTCACCCCCCTTGGCATTTTTTCTATTTTGTTGCCTTACAACCTGGAATTAAAATGGATTTTTGGGGGGTTTGGATCATTTGATTTACACAACATGCCTACCACTTTGAAGATGCAAAATATTTTTAATTGTGAAAGAAATAAGACAAAGTCAATACTTTGTAGAGACACCTTTTGCAGCAATTACAGCTGCAAGTCTCTTGGGGTATGTCTCTATAAGCTTGGCACATCTAGCCACTAGGATTTTTGCCCATTCTTCAAGGCAAAACTGCTCCAGCTCCTTCAAGTTGGATGGGTTCCATTGGTGTACAGATTCTCAATTGGATTGAGGTCTGGGCTTTGACTAGGCCATTCCAAGACATTTAAATGTTTCCCCTTAAACCACTCGAGTGGTTTTAGCAGTATAATTAGGGTCATTGTCCTGCTGGAAGGTAAACCTCCATCCCAGTCTCAAATCTCTGGAACTGAAACAGGTTTCCCTCAAGAATATCTCTGTATTTAGCGCCATCCATCATTCCTTCAATTCTGACCAGTTTCCCAGTCCCTGCCGATGAAAAACATCCCGACAGCAAGATGCTGCCACCACCATACTTCACTGTGGGGATGGTGTTCTCGGGGTGATGAGAGGTGTTGGGTTTGCGCCAGACATAGCGTTTTCCTTGATGGCCAAAAAGCTCAATTTTATTCTCATCTGACCAGAGTCTCCCACATGCCCTTTGGCGAACACCAAACGTGTTTGCTTATTTTTTTCTTTAAGCAATGGCTTTTTTCTGGCCACTCTTCGATAAGCCCAGCTCTGTGGAGTGTACGGCTTAAAGTAGTCCTATGGACAGATACTCCACTGTGGAGATTTGCAGCTCCTTCAGGGTTATCTTTGGTCTCTTTGTTGCCTCTCTGATTAATGCCCTCCTTGCCTGGTCAGTGAGTTTTGGTGGGCAGCCCTCTCTTGGCAGGTTTGTTGTGGTGCCATATTCTTTCCATTTTTTAAAAATGGATTTAATGGTGCTCCGTGGGATGTTCAAAGTGTCAGATATTTTTTTATAACCCAACCCTGATCTGTACTTCTCCACAACTTTGTCCCTGACCTGTTTGGAGAGCTCCTTGGTCTTCATGTTGCTGCTTGCTTGGTGGTGCCCCTTGCTTAGTGGTGTTGCAGACTCTGGGGCCTTTCAGAACAGGTGTATATATACTGAGATCATGTGACAGATCAAGTGACACTTAGATTGCACACAGGTGGACTTTATTTAACTAATTATGTGACTTCTGAAGGTAATTGGTTGCACCAGATCTTATTTAGGGTCTTCATAGCAAAGGGGGTGAATACATATGCATGCACTACTTTTCGGTTATTTATTTTTTAGAATTTTTTGAAACAAGTTATTTTTTTCATTTCACTTCACCAATTTGGACTATTTTGTGTATGTCCATTACATGAAATCCAAATTAAAATCCATTTAAATTACAGGTTGTAATGCAATAATATAGGAAAAATGCCAAGGGGGATGAATACTTTTGCAAGGCACTGTATTTGACCTTTCAGCTTCCCTATCACATCTAAAAATTTCAAGCAGACAACCTAAGAAAATGAACAACAATGACAAATGGTTTGATGAAGAAGGCTAAACCCTAACATGCTGACCACACCACCCGCGTCGCGTGTGCGAGCGTTGCAAAATAAATAATAAATAAATCATTGCACCCACACTGTTCGCGTGCGTCAACGAGCGTCTGCGTAGCCAGGCGCTAAAATAGAACTGCAAGTCCCGCCTCTCCCATCTCCTCATTGGTTTTTAGGAGCATATACCCACGTGGGTGATTGAAAGATGAACTGAGGTCCACACTCCAGTCCAGTTGGTGGTGGTAATGCACCTTAAAGTTGGTTGCCAACCGCCATATAAAGTCCAAAGAAGAAGAAGAAGCCTGAATGAGGAGAGATTACTAGAAACAAACTCTGTTTACCCTTTTATCTGTGGATTAATTGTCGGAGTAGAGGACCTTCTGCATTTCAGGTAAAATAACAACCCAATGTTTATATCGAGTTTTACCAAGGTAGCGTAGCAGTGCGGTCGTGTTCTCTTGTGTGTCTAAGTAAATAGCCAGTTTTTTTGTATTTTTTTTTTGTATTTTACGTATATATTTCCCTATCACACTTTTCATCCTTCTACTAAATATACATTCCTGCAACCCGCCTCACTCAATGTGGAACGGATTCTATTATTTACTCACCTTTATGTAGAATCTCCAGTTGAAACTAGCCAGCCAGCTAGCTAACTAGCTAACTAGCTACTTGCTATTAGCCACCGTTAGCGGTTAGCGGTTTTCACCCAGAACATCGGATTTTCTGCCGGAATAACTGAATCGCTGGACCTTAACACCGGATCTAGCTAGCCGCAACCGAATGGATGTCGAATGTATGTTGCTGTAGGCTAATCACCACTGCCCCCGTAGCACCAGTTAGCCTTGAGCCTTGAGCTAGCCCCGGCTATCTACCTCTCTGTCTACCGGACGGGAGTAGCCAGCTAACCTGCTAACTAGCTACTTGCTATTAGCCACTGTTAGCGGCTTTTTCTCCATTGTCCGTGTCCTGCACTACCTAACAGCCAGCTCTAGTCTGGACTATTATCGGCCAGTCTGCACTGTCTGCACAGTGAGTTATCGACCCAGAACCTATCGGATTTTCTGCTGGAATCACTGGACCTTTAACACTGGATAATCGCAACTAGCTAGCTGCAACCAAATGAACGTTGTTGTTAGCTAATCAGCCTTGAGCTAGCCTTGAGTCAAGCACATCTCCCGGCTATCTACCTCTCTGTCAACCGGACGTGACCTCCTAGAGTCGACACAGAGCCATGCCGATCCATCATGACTGGTCTGCCGACGTAATCGTCAGTGGTTTCAACAGGCTTCCCGTTGCGACGACCACGAAGATCCATCTGCTACCCCCGGCCCGCTAGCAAACGCAAACTACAACCGTGCTTCCTGCTCGCTGTGCTGAAGCACCAATTTGAACTGCTCTCGGACTCACATATTGCTGTTCACTAGACCTTATGATCACTCAGCTGCACAGCTGATGCCTGCTGGACTGTTCCTTTACACAGTACCCTGTCCTGTTTATTCTGTTTAGCCTCAGCCCAAACTTTATCGCCATTACCAGTTGTTGTCTTAGCTCTATCTAATAACACCTGTGATTGCTTTATGCCTCTCTCCCATGTCAATATGCCTTGCCTATTGCTGTTCCAGTTAGTTCTTATTATACAATTTCACTGTAGAACCCCAAGTCCCTCTCAAACTGCCTCAAATAGTTCCTTTGTTCCACCCCCCATACACGCCGAGACCGGCTCAATCGGTGCCTCCAGTGATGCTATCTCTTTCATTGTTACCCAACGCTTAGGTTTACCTCCACTGTACTCATATCCTTCCATATCCTTGTCTGTACATAATGCCCTGAATCTTTTCTACAACGCCCGGAAATCTGCCCCCTTTATTCTCTGTACCCAATGCACTAGAAAACCAGTTCTTAAAGCCTTTCGCCGTATCCTTATTCTAGTCCTCCTCTGTTCCTCTGGTGATGTAGAGGCTAACCCAGGCCCTGCAGCCTCCAGTATCACTCCTACTCCCCAGGAGCTATCATTTGTTGACTTCTGTAACCGTAAAAGCCTTGGTTTTCTTCACAATTAACATCAGAAGTCTATTTCCTAAGTTTGAGTTATTCACTGCGTTAGCACACTCTGCCAACCCTGATGTTATAGCAGTGTCTGAATCCTGGCTTAGGAAGGCCACCAAAAATTCTGAAATGTCCATCCCCAACTACAACATTTTCCGTCTAAATAGAACTGCCAAAGGGGGTGGAGTTGCAATCTACTGTAGAGATAGCCTGCAGAGCTATCATACTATCCAGGTCTATGCCCAAACAGTTTGATCTTCTGCTTCTAAAAATCCACCTTTCCAGAAATAAGCCTCTCACTGTTGCCGCTTGCTACAGACCCCCCTCAGCCCCCAGCTGTGCCCTGGACACCATATGTGAATTGATTGCCCCCCATCTATCCTCAGAGTTCGTACTGCTTGGTGACCTAAATTGGGATATGCTTAACATCCCGGCCGTCCTACAATCCAAACTAGATGCCCTCAATCTCACACAAATTATCAACGAACCTACCAGGTACAACCCTAAATCCATAAACATGGGTACCCTCATAGATATCATCCTGACTAACTTACCCTCTAAATACACCTCTGCTGTCTTCAACCAGGATCTCAGCGATCACTGCCTTATTGCCTGCGTCCGTAACTGGTCCGCGGTCAAACGACCACCCCTCATCACTGTCAAACTCTCCCTAGAACACTTTAGCGAGCAGGCCTTCCTAATTGACCTGGCCCAGGTATCCTGGATGGATATAGATCTCATTCCGTCAGTAGAGGATGCCTGGTTGTTCTTTAAAAGTAATTTCCTCTCAATCTTGAAAAAACATGCCCCATTCAAAAAATACAGAACTAAGAACAGATATAGCCCCTGATTCTCCTCAGACTTGACTGCCCTTGACCAGCACAAAAACATCCTGTGGCGTACTGCAATAGCATCAAATAGCCCCCGCGATATGCAACTTTTCAGGGAAGTCAGGAACCAACATACACAAGCAGTTAGGAAAGCAAAGGCTAACTTTTTCAAACAGAAATGTGCATCCTGTAGCACTAACTCCAAAAACTTTTGGGACACTGTAAAGTCCATGGAGAATAAGAGCACCTCCTCCCAGCTGCCCACTGCACTGAGGCTAGGAAACACTATCACCACCGATAAATCTACAATAATCGAGAATTTCAACAAGCATTTTGCTACGGCTGTCCATGCTTTCCACCTGGATACCACTACCCCGGCCACCAGCTCTGCACCCTCCGCTGCAACTTGCCCATGCCCCCCCTTCTCCTTCACACAAATTAAGACAGCTGATGTTCTGAAAGAGCTGCAAAATCTGGACCCCTACAAATCATCTGGGCTAGACAATCTGGACCCTTTCTTTCTAAAACTAGCCACCGAAATTGTCGCAACCCCTATTACTAGCCTGTTACACCTCTCTTTCGTAACGTCTGAGATCCCCAGAGATTGGAAAGCTGCCGTGGTCATCCCCCTCTTCAAAGGGGGTGACACTCTAGATCCAAGCTGTTACAGACCTATATCCATCCTGCCCTGCCTTTCGAAAGTTTTTGAAAGCCAAGTTAACAAACATATCACCGACCATTTCCAATCCCACCGTACCTTCTCCGCTATGCAATCCGGTTTCCGAGCTGGTCATGGGTGCACCTCAGCCACGCTCAAGGTCCTAAATGATATTATAACCGCGATCGATAATAGACAGTACTGTGCAGCCGTCTTCATCGACCTGGCCAAGGCTTTCGACTGTCAACCACCGCATTCTTATTGGCAGACTAAATAGCCTTGGTTTCTCAAATGACTGCCTCGCCTGGTTCACCAACTACTTCTCAGATAGAGTTCAATGTGTCAAATCGGAGGGCCTGTTGTCTGGACCTCTGGCAGTCTCTATGGGGGTGCCACAGGGTTCAATTCTTGGGCCGACTCTTTTCTCTGTATATCAATGATGTCGCTCTTGCTGCTGGTGACTCTCAGATCCACCTCTACGCAGACGACACCATTTTGTATACATCTGGCCCTTCATTGGACACTGTGTTAACAAACCTCCAAACAAGCTTCAATGCCATACAACACTCCTTCAGTAGCCTCCAACTGCTCTTAAACACTAGTAAAACTAAATGCATGCTCTTCAATCGAACGCTGCTGGCACCCGCCCACACGACTTGAATCACTACTCTCGGCGGGTCTGACCTAGAGTATGTGGACAACTACAAATACCTAGGTGTCTGGTTAGACTGTAAACTCTCTTTCCAGACTCACATTAAGAATCTCCAATCCAAAGTTAAATCTAGAATTGGCTTCCTATTTCGCAACAAAGCCTCCTTCACTCATGCTGCCAAAAATGCCCTCGTAAAACTGACTATCCTACCGATCCTTGACTTCAGCGATGTCATTTACAAAATAGCCTCCAACACTTTACTCAGCAAATTGGATGTAGTCTATCACAGTGCCATCCGTTTTGTCACCAAAGCCCCATATACTACCCACCACTGTGACCTGTACGCTCTTGTTGGCTGGTCCTCACTACATATTCGTTGCCAAACCCACTGGCTCCAGGCCATCTATAAATCACTGCTAGGCAAATCCCTGCCTTATCTTAGCTCATTGGTCACCATAGCAACACCCACCCGTAGTATGCGCTCCAGCAGGTATATCTCACTGGTCATCCCCAAAGCCAACACCTCCTTTGGCCGCCATTCCTTCCAGTTCTCTGCTGCCAATGACTGGAACGAATTGCAAAGATCTCTGAAGCTGGAGACTTATCTCCCTCACTAACTTTAAGCATCAGTTGTCAGAGCACCTTACCGATCACTGATCCTGTACACAGCCCATCTGAAATTAGCCCACCCAACTACCTCATCCCCATATTGTTATTTATTTTGCTCATTTGCACCCCAGTATCTCTATTTGCACATCATCTCTTGCACATCTATCATTCCAGTGTTAATACTAATTGTAATTATTTTGCACTATAGCCTATTTATTGCCTTACCTCCATAACTTGCTACATTTGCACACACTGTATATATATTTTCTGTTGTATTTTCGACTTTATGTTTTGTTTTACCCCATATGTTACTCTGTGTTGTTGTTTTTATCGCACTGCTTTGCTTTATCTTGGCCAGGTCGCAGTTGTAAATGAGAACTTGTTCTCAACTGGCTTACCTGGTTAAATAAAGGTGAAATAAAAAAAATAAAAGAATCCCAGGACAAATTAGCTAGCAACAGCAAGCTAGCTAGCTAAATTGCCATACATGTTTAATGCTTTTCGACCTGTCCCCAAATTAATATAGTTGGTTCAGAGTTCGTTTTGATCTTTCAACCAGCGTGTCCTGATAGCATCTGGTGTGGGTGGACAAAATCAACAGAGACCCAGAAAACCTGAGACTATGCCTTCACTATGGTGAAACACTAAAACAATACAGAAATACATTAAGACAAAAATAAGGAACAGTAAATCAGAAATCTGCTTAATGTAATTGAAGAATCCATAGAATATAACCACTTCTGGGAAAATTGGAACACACTAAACCAACAACAACACAAAGAGCTACCTATCCTAAAAAATATGAATGGATAAACCACTTCTCAAATCTTTTGAGAACAAAGAACAAACAGCAAAAACATATACATGATCAACTACAAATCTTAGAATCAGCTATTAAATATTAACAGATCCCACTGGATTCTCCAATTATATTGAATGAACTACAGGACAAAATACAAACCCTCCAACCCAAAAAGGCATGTGGTGTTGATGGTATCCTAAATTAAATGATAAAACATACAGACCACAAATTCCAATTGGCTATTCTTAAACTCTTTAAGATCATCTTCAGCTCTGGCATCTTCCCCAATATTTGGAACCGAGGACAGACCACCCCAATCCACAAAAGTGGAGACAAACTCCAACATTTCCTCAGTGAAAACAATGTCCTGAGCAAAGGTCAAATTGGCTTCTTACCAAAATACCGTAGGACAGACCACGTATACACCCTGCACACCCTTATTGACAAACAAACAAAACAAAAGCAAAGTCTTCTTATGCTTAAGCAAAGTCTTCTTATGCTTAGTTGATTTCTGCTATACAAATTGATGGAAAGCGGTGTTGGGGGAAAAACATATGACATTATAAAAGCAATGTACACAAACAACAAGTGTGCAGTTAATATTGGCAATAAACACACACATTTCTTTCCTCAGGGATGCAGCTTGAAACCCACCCTCTTCAGCATATATATAAATTAATTGGCTAGGGCACTAGAAAAGTCTGTAGCACCCAGCTTCACTCTACTGGACTCGGAAATCAAATGTCTACTGTTTGCAGATGATCTGGTGCTTCTGTCCCCAACCAATGAGGGCCTACAGCAGCACCTAGATCTTCTGCACAGATTCTGTCAGGCTTGGACCCTGACAGTGAATCTCAGTAAGAAAAAAATAATGGTGTTCCAAAAAAGGTCCAGATGTCAGGACCACAAATACAAATTCCATCTAGACACCGGCCTAAACATCAGCGCCACAGGTAACTTCCACAAAGCTGTGAACGATCTGAGAGACAAGGCAAGAAGGGCATTCTATGCCATCAAAAGGAACATAAAATTCGACATACCAATTAGGATCTGGCTAAAAATACTTGAATCAGTTATAGAACCCATTGCCCTTTGCCCTTTATGATTGTGAGGTCTGGGGTCCGCTCACCAACCAAGAATTCACAAAATGGGACACACCAAATTGAGACTCTGCATGCAGAATTCTGCGAAAATATCCTCTGTGTACAACAAAAAACACCAAATAATGCATGCAGAGCAGAATTAGGCCGATACCCGCTAATTATCAAAATCAAGAAAAGAGCCATTAAAATCTATAACCACTTAAAAGGAAGCGATTCCCAAACCTTCCATAACAAAGCCATCACCTACAGAGAGATTAACTTGGAGAATAGTCCCCTAAGTAAGCTGGTCCTGGGTCTCTGTTCACAAACACAAACAGACCCCACAGAGCCTCAGGACAACAACACAATTTGACCCAACCAAATCATGAGAAAACAAAAAGAGAATTACTTGACACATTGGAAAGAATTAACAAAAAAAACAGAGCAAACTAGAATGCTATTTGGCCCTAAACAGAGAATACACAGTGGCAGAATACCTGACCACTGTGACTGACCCAAACTTAAGGAAAGCTTTGACTATGTACAGACTCAGTGAGCATAGCCTTGCTATTGAGAAAGGCCTCCGTAGGCAGACCTGGCTCTCAAGAGAAGACAGGCTATGTGCACACTGCCCACAAAATGAGGTGGAAACTGAGCTGCAATTCCTAACCTCCTGCCATGACCATATTAGAGACACATATTTCCCTCAGATTACACAGATCCACAAAGAATAAGAAAACAAACACAATTTTGATAAACTCCCTTATCTACTGGGTGAAAAACCACAGTGTGCCATCACAGTAGCAATATTTGTGACCTGTTGCCACAAGAAAAGGGCAACCAGTGAAGAACAAACACCATTGTAAATACAACCCATATTTATGTTTATTTATTTGCACATTGTTACAACACTGTATATATACATAATATGACATTTGAAATGTCTTTATTCTTTTGGAACTTCTGAGTGTAATGTTTACTGTTAATTTTTTATTGTTTATTTCACTTTAGTTTACTATCTACTTGTTAACATATGTTTCTCATGCCAATAAAGCCCTTAAATTGAAAAATGTAACTGAATTGAGAGAGAGAGAGAGAGAGAGAGAGAGAGAGAGAGAGAGAGAGAGAGAGAGAGAGAGAGAGAGAGAGAGAGAGAGAGAGAGAGAGATAGAAAGAAATGCTGACCTGTCTGTGGCAGAAGGGACGCTCCTGGAGAGGGGGTTGGGAAGGGAGGCTGTTTCTCTCCTGTCCCTCTGGCTCATCATAGGTAGAGAGGCTGAGGTGGAGATCAGAGATGGAGAGGGACTGTCTCGCACTGTGAAGTCTGGACGAGGGAGGAGAGGGGAGGAGAGGAGAGGAGAAGAAAGGAGAGGAAAGGAAATGAAAGGAGAGCGAGGAGAGGAGAGGAAAGGAGAAGAGAGAGGAATGTTATTGTTTCAGGATTCCTTCCTCTGAGTGCTTCACAGGATGACAACTAAGAGCTGTGACATCAATGACCTTTGAACTGTGTGATGTAAAACTCACTCTGCGGGAGGGATGCCGTTCGGTTCTTCACCATGGTAACTGCATACTTATCCTGAAGTTTCTGTAGTTTTAATTTTAAAAAATACAAAAAGGAGTCTAGTAGGACACCAGATAATTAAACATTCCAACTAGATCTCTTCGTTCAACAGCAAAAAATGAGTAGTAGATGTGTCACTGGACTAGTTTACCATTAACACACCCCAATGTTTATGTATGTGATTGTGGGGCAGAGGTACACACACACACACACACACACACACACATACACACAGGCTGAAACTCACCTTTAGACACGGGGGAGCAGAGTCCTTACAACCCTTATGGACCATGACTGTACAACCTGTGGGAGAGAGGGATAGGTCCATAAATAGAGATATCAACCAACCAGAATGGAAATAGAATAGCTACATGAATGAATGAATTGGAATTCTGATATCTTCCCCTAAAATGTGGATCTTTGCAATTGCAAATTATTTGGTCTCTATGAATGCAAAGAAAGCCTATGGATACATATACACTTTATTTATCTTGAGATATGTATTGCTACATTTCCAATAAATATCTGATCTATTTTTATTCTCTGTGACAGAGTTGCAGATCACTGAGATATCTTGTATGTTTATAGCATTGCGGGACACATTGATTGATTGTTTTGACTGATACATTACTAATAATTCAACTGTGACTGCTGATTACTTACTGGAGCAGTGCAGAAGGTCCTTGCCAGTAGTAGGTTTGTCACAGACCAGACAGACGGTGGGACCAGCACAGGAACCCGTGGAGAAACGATGTCCATTCTGCTGTTTGTCCTTGTCTTTCCCTTCCTTCTCTCTCTCCTTCTCTCTCTCCTTCTCTCTCTCCTTCTCCTTCCCCTTCCCCTTGTTGAACCAGGATAGATTCACAGGGGTGAACATCAGAGTCATGGATAGGCTAGTTAACACACACCCATATATTATACTGTAACTACATCCAAACCCTTTCAGACACTACCTGTCAAAGCATAGAAACATTTAATTGTAACTCTGTAACACCATAAGCATTGGTTACACTCAGCTAGCCTTAAGCACTACCAGTCAGGTTACAGATACTACGGTCTAGCTAGCCTATAAGTAGCCAGAAATAGCCACACATGCACACTGACTCCAATTGAATCAGTTTAAATGTGAACGATCCAAGCCTTATTTCAGCCCATTTTAAAGTCCACTGTGACGGAAATGTAGGGGGGTTTCCACATGCTGATCCACCAACAAAGGGTTGATGATTGAAAGGAAAGAAGCTACAGTTTTTTAATGGTGTTTTGGGTCAAGGTTATTTCCCCAAACACTTCCAGCTCTTTGTAATCATGTGAAGAACAGACCCTGAGGTGAATACTAAGGAGAAGGGTTGGGATGATTACAATAATAATATTATAATAATACATGGTATTTATATAGCACTTTTCAAGGATGAAAAGTCTATTGATAATGGGCTTTTGTATCAGATAATTAAGTGATAATAGCAGCATGATAACTGACAGTCAATGGTATCAGTTTTACAGCACTTCCTGGGTGTGTCATGCAGTCCTTATAGCTGTAGATTATATTAGGTCTAGACTGAGGTGTAGATTACATGTGACTCAGTCAGTGTGTACATTATCTGTCAGGCCTATATGGTATCTCACCTTGTTCTTCTTGCGAGTGGTGGACATCCTGCTCTTGAGGAAGCTGAAGGTACGAATCACTTTGTATTTCTCTGACTCCACCTTGGAGGGGATGTTGTACTTGTCCCACTCCTCCTCTTCAATTCTGTTCAGGCGCAATTGGGTTAGCATCATATCATAGACTTATAGGGTTAGAAAAGTCAAATCCTCATCAAATGTGACTTTCCATATGTTGGGTTTTATAAACTGTATCCATACTAGAGTCCTATTTGCTGATCTATCTTTTTTTCTGCCTGGTGATCTTTGCTGACCAACAGCAAATTAATGATTACTTATAGTCGTTACTAATAGTAGTACCGTAATTGTCGTCCTTTCCATCAACAAGGAAACAAAAAGGTGGAAAACACAGCATACAACTTATGAAAGCATACTAGTAACACTAATAATACTAATAATACTAGTAATACAAATAATATTGATAATACTAATAATAGTGATAATACTACTACTACTACTACTACTACTAATAATAATAATAATAATAATAATAATAATAATAATACTAGTACTAATAATAATATTAATAATAATAGCACTAATAATAATACTAGTAATAATGGTAATACTAATAATACTAGTAAACATGGTATTTGGTTAGTAGGTCAATCGGTCAGTGGCTGTCATACCAGGCTGGATCAAAATACAGCTTGAACACATGCAACACAAAGCCATAGATGTTTACTACAGAATCAAGACAAAAACAAACAAAAAGTCAGGTCCAATAGAATCCTCTGTGTGATTCCAGATAATGGGAGGATAGACCACTTAACCCTGAGAGGTCAGAGTTCAGTGAAAGATCACTGTGAGTTAAGAATGGGTTACAAAGTAGCAGTTAGAGACATGTGCAGCATATGTGCGCTAATCAAACATGGTTAATCCATTGACTTCAACAACATACAAGTGTAATCTCTGAAGGTTATTGGTGATGCCATGCTAGGCAGAGTGCATTGTGGGCACAAATGTAGAGGTTAGATGTCAGGATGCACAGAGGGGGACCTCTAGGGTTAAAAGGGTTGGCATGAAGATGTTAGACTGAGGCTGGAGCTAGGGGGCTAGAGGTCTGGCTTCCAGATCAGGGGAGTTACTGTAGGGTTAGTGGCTAGAAGTCTGGCTTCCAGATCAGGGGAGTTACTGTAGGGTTAGTGGCTAGAGGTCTGGCTTCCAGATCAGGGGAGTTACTGTAGGGTTAGTGGCTAGAAGTCTGGCTTCCAGATCAGGGGAGTTACTGTAGGGTTAGTGGCTAGAAGTCTGGCTTCCAGATCAGGGGAGTTACTGTAGGGCTAGTGGCTAGAAGTCTGGCTTCCAGATCAGGGGAGTTACTGTAGGGTTAGTGGCTAGAGGGCTGGCTTCCAGATCAGGGGAGTTACTGTAGGGCTAGTGGCTAGAGGTCTGGCTTCCAGATCAGGGGAGTTACTGTAGGGTTAGTGGCTAGAAGTCTGGCTTCCAGATCAGGGGACTTACTGTAGGGCTAGTGGCTAGAAGTCTGGCTTCCAGATCAGGGGAGTTACTGTAGGGTTAGTGGCTAGAAGTCTGGCTTCCAGATCAGGGGAGTTACTGTAGGGTTAGTGGCTAGAAGTCTGGCTTCCAGATCAGGGGAGTTACTGTAGGGCTAGTGGCTAGAGGTCTGGCTTCCAGATCAGGTGAGTTACTGTAGGGTTAGTGGCTAGAAGTCTGGCTTCCAGATCAGGGGAGTTACTATAGGGTTAGTGGCTAGAGGTCTGGCTTCCAGATCAGGGGAGTTACTGTAGGATTAGTGGCTAGAGGTCTGGCTTCCAGATCAGGGGAGTTACTGTAGGGCTAGTGGCTAGAGGTCTGTCTTCCAGATCAGGGGAGTTATTGTAGGGTTAGTGGCTAGAAGTCTGGCTTCCAGATCAGGGGAGTTACTGTAGGGTTAGTGGCTAGAGGTCTGGCTTCCAGATCAGGGGACTTACTGTAGGATTAGTGGCTAGAGGTCTGGCTTCAGATAAGGGGAGTTACTGTAGGGCTAGTGGCTAGAGGTCTGGCTTTCGGATCAGGTGAGTTACTGTAGGGCTAGTGGTTAGAGGTCTGGCTTTCAGATCAGGGGAGTTACTGTATGGTTAGTGGCTAGAGATCTGGCTTCCAGATCAGGGGAGTTACTGTAGGGTTAGTGGCTAGAAGTCTGGCTTCCAGATCAGGGGAGTTACTGTAGGGTTAGTGGCTAGAGGTCTGGCTTCCAGATCAGGGGAGTTACTGTAGGATTAGGGGCTAGAGGTCTGGCTTCCAGATCAGGGGAGTTATTGTAGGGTTAGTGGCTAGAAGTCTGGCTTCCAGATCAGGGGAGTTACTGTAGGGCTAGTGGCTAGAGGTCTGGCTTCCAGATCAGGGGAGTTACTGTAGGGTTAGTGGCTAGAAGTCTGGCTTCCAGATCAGGGGAGTTACTGTAGGATTAGTGGCTAGTGGTCTGGCTTCCAGATCAGGGGAGTTACTGTAGGGCTAGTGGCTAGAGGTCTGGCTTCCAGATCAGGGGAGTTATTGTAGGGTTAGTGGCTAGAAGTCTGGCTTCCAGATCAGGGGAGTTACTGTAGGGTTAGTGGCTAGAGGTCTGGCTTCCAGATCAGGGGAGTTACTGTAGGATTAGTGGCTAGAAGTCTGGCTTCCAGATCAGGGAGTTACTGTAGGGTTAGTGGCTAGAAGTCTGGCTTCCAGATCAGGGAGTTACTGTAGGGCTAGTGGCTAGAAGTCTGGCTTCCAAATCAGGGGAGTTACTGTAGGGCTAGTGGCTAGAAGTCTGGCTTCCAGATCAGGGGAGTTACTGTGAGGGCTAGTGGCTAGAAGTCTGGCTTCCAAATCAGGGGAGTTACTGTAGGGCTAGTGGCTCGGAAGTCTGGCTTCCAGATCAGGGGAGTTACTGTAGGGTTAGTGGCTAGAAGTCTGGCTTCCAGATCAGGGGAGTTACTGTAGGGTTAGTGGCTAGAAGTCTGGCTTCCAGATCAGGGAGTTACTGTAGGGCTAGTGGCTGAGGTCTGGCTTCCAGATCAGGTGAGTTACTGTAGGGTTAGTGGCTAGAAGTCTGGCTTCCAGATCAGGGGAGTTACTATAGGGTTAGTGGCTAGAGGTCTGGCTTCCAGATCAGGGGAGTTACTGTAGGATTAGTGGCTAGAGGTCTGGCTTCCAGATCAGGGGAGTTACTGTAGGGCTAGTGGCTAGAGGTCTGTCTTCCAGATCAGGGGAGTTATTGTAGGGTTAGTGGCTAGAAGTCTGGCTTCCAGATCAGGGGAGTTACTGTAGGGTTAGTGGCTAGAGGTCTGGCTTCCAGATCAGGGGACTTACTGTAGGATTAGTGGCTAGAGGTCTGGCTTCCAGATAAGGGGAGTTACTGTAGGGCTAGTGGCTAGAGGTCTGGCTTTCAGATCAGGTGAGTTACTGTAGGGCTAGTGGTTAGAGGTCTGGCTTTCAGATCAGGGGAGTTACTGTATGGTTAGTGGCTAGAGATCTGGCTTCCAGATCAGGGGAGTTACTGTAGGGTTAGTGGCTAGAAGTCTGGCTTCCAGATCAGGGGAGTTACTGTAGGGTTAGTGGCTAGAGGTCTGGCTTCCAGATCAGGGGAGTTACTGTAGGATTAGGGGCTAGAGGTCTGGCTTCCAGATCAGGGGAGTTATTGTAGGGTTAGTGGCTAGAAGTCTGGCTTCCAGATCAGGGAGTTACTGTAGGGCTAGTGGCTAGAGGTCTGGCTTCCAGATCAGGGAGTTACTGTAGGGTTAGTGGCTAGAAGTCTGGCTTCCAGATCAGGGAGTTACTGTAGGATTAGTGGCTAGTGGTCTGGCTTCCAGATCAGGGGAGTTACTGTAGGGCTAGTGGCTAGAGGTCTGGCTTCCAGATCAGGGGAGTTATTGTAGGGTTAGTGGCTAGAAGTCTGGCTTCCAGATCAGGGGAGTTACTGTAGGGTTAGTGGCTAGAGGTCTGGCTTCCAGATCAGGGGAGTTACTGTAGGATTAATGGCTAGAGGTCTGGCTTCCAGATCAGGGGAGTTACTGTAGGGCTAGTGGTTAGAGGTCTGGCTTCCAGATCAGGGGAGTTACTGTAGGATTAGTGGCTAGAGGTCTGGCTTCCAGATCAGGGGAGTTACTGTAGGGTTAGTGGCTAGAGGTCTGTCTTCCAGATCAGGGGAGTTGCTGTAGGGCTAGTGGCTAGAGGTCTGGCTTCCAGATCAGGGGAGTTACTGTAGGGTAAGTGGATAGAGGGCTGGCTTCCAGATCAGGGGAGTTACTGTAGGATTAGTGGCTAGAGGTCTGGCTTCCAGATCAGGGGAGTTACTGTATGGTTAGTGGCTAGAGGTCTCGCTTCCAGATCAGGGGAGTTACTGTAGGGTTAGAGGCTAGAGGGCTGGCTTCCAGATCAGGAGAGTTACTGTAGGGTTAGTGGCCAGAGGTCTGGCTTCCAGATCACGGGAGTTACTGTAGGGTTAGCGGCTAGAGGTCTCGCTTCCAGATCAGGGGAGTTACTGTAGGGTTAGTGGCTAGAGGGCTGGCTTCCAGATCAGGGGAGTTGCAGTAGGGTTAATGGCTAGAGGGTCAGCTTCCAGATCAGGGAAGTTACAGTAGGGTTAGGGGCTAGAGGTCTGGCTTCCAGATCAGGGGAGTTACAGTAGGGTTAATGGCTAGAGGGTCGGCTTCCAGATCAGGAAGTTACTGTAGGGTTAGGGGCTAGAGGTCTGGCTTCCAGATCAATGGAGTTACTGTAGGGTTAGAGGCTAGAGGGCTGGCTTCCAGATCAGGGGAGTTACTATAGGGTTAATGGCTAGAGGGTCGGCTTCCAGATCAGGGGGGTTACTGTAGGGTTAGTGGCTAGAGGGCTGGCTTCCAGATCAGGGGAGTTACTGTAGGGTTAATGGCTAGAGGTCTGGCTTCCAGATCAGGGGAGTTACTGTAGGGTTAGTGGCTAGAGGGCTGGCTTCCAGATCAGGGGAGTTACTGTATGGTTAGTGGCTAGAGGGCTGGCTTCCAGATCAGGAGAGTTACTGTAGGGTTAATGGCTAGAGGGTCGGCTTCCAGATCAGGGGAGTTACTGTAGGGTTAATTGCTAGAGGGTCGGCATCCAGATCAGGGAAATTACTGTAGGGTTAGGGGCTAGAGGGGTGGCTTCCAGATCAGGGGAGTTACTGTAGGGTTAATGGCTAGAGGGTCAGCTTCCAGATCAGGGGAGTTACTGTAGGGTTAGGGGCTAGAGGTCTGGCTTCCAGATTAGGGGAGTTACTGTAGGGTTAATGGCTAGAGGGTCAGCTTCCAGATCAGGGGAGTTACTGTAGGGTTAGGGGCTAGAGGTCTGGCTTCCAGATCAGGGGAGTTACTGTAGGGTTAATGGCTAGAGGGTTAGCTTCCAGATCAGGGGAGTTACTGTAGGATTAGTGGCTAGAGGGCTGGCTTCCAGATCAGGGGAGTTACCGTATGGTTAATGGCTAGAGGGTCAGCTTCCAGATCAGGGGAGTTACTGTAGGGTTAGGGGCTAGAGGTCTGGCTTCCAGATCAGGGAAGTTACTGTAGGGTTAATGGCTAGGGTCATCTTCCAGATCAGGGGAGTTACTGTACGGTTAGGGGCTAGAGGGTCATCTTCCAGATCAGGGGAGTTACTGTACGGTTAGGGGCTAGAGGGTCATCTGCCAGATCAGGGGAGTTACTGTAGGGTTAATGGCTAGAGGGTCGGCTTCCAGATCAGGGAAGTTACTGTAGGGTTAATGGCTAGAGGGTCAGCTTCCAGATCAGGGGAGTTACTGTAGGGTTAGGGGCTGGAGGTCTATCTGCCCAGGAAGGAAGGGCCTGGGCTGCCAGCCCAGAAGGGGGCGATGCCCACGTACTCTTTGAGGAACTCTGAGAGGGTGAGGTGTTGAAGGGACTCTGCCAGCTCAACGCTGCCCTCGTCGTCTGCAGACTGGGCACGCTTACGGAACCTTAACTCCCTAGGGACGGACACACACACATTACACACACAGCTCTGATACATACAGTACATAAACACACACACACACTAACACGCACAAGCACACGCACACTCACACAGCTCTTACATACACAAACACACACATATGCTCTGGTACACTCGACAGGCACAGAAACATACTCTAGGGGAGCTATAGAGCTGTGACTGACTGTGTGTGTTCCATTTCATTTCAACAGATGAATGGAGGAGGACAAAGGCAGTTGGCAAGGTTCCTGGACGCATCTCATCACAATGAAGGACATAGTGAACAGGAAGTAAAGAGGTTCCCTTTTCCTTGTCCGTCCCTCTTCTGTTGGAGCTATTCATTGAAAGGATACTATACAGTAAATCTTTCTACAGTCACTGTGTCACAAAGTTACAGTGCATTAGCCTATCTTCATCTGAGGACAGGCCCTGTATTTTAACATTTCTCTGGAAAAAATGTGCATTGACAAATAAACACTTTCTGAGCACAATGGGCTTACAGTTTAGTCTACAACAACACTTTGGGTACTGATAAAGGGTGGCTTAAAGCTTTTGTAATATATATGCGTCACCTCACCACCTGTGACACATGGTTAAAACAGCCCTGCATGCCTTGGCACTGTAACAGACAAGCCTGGAGTTAAACAAACAAAACAAGATGTTGATATAAAGAGAACCAGGAACTCCACAACAGAGAGAGAGCCCTCGGTCGCCCAGCAACCAACCAAGTAGTCATTGTGAGGGCTGGAGAGCCTGGGAATTAAGGGGAAACTGTACGGAACTGTATGAAAATGTATGCACTCACTAACTGTAAGTCGCACTGGATAAGAGCGTCTGCTAAATTACTAAAATGTAAATGTAACTGTAAGAATGTCAAACACACTTTAGACAGACACATTAGGTCAGTGGATACATACCTTTTATCGAGAGGCTGCTCTGATAGACTGAATGCTCTCTGTTCTGTGGAGGACAAGACAGCTTATTTAAGATACTCTTTGAAGAGGTAGGGTTTCAGATGTTTTCCGCAGACGGGCAGGGACTCAGCTGTCCTAGCTTCAGGGGGAAGCTGGTTCCACCATTGGGGTCACAGGACAGAGAAGAGCTTGGACTGGGCTGAGTGGGACCACCTCTGGGCCAAGAGACCAGAGGTGGTAGAACGGAGTGCTCGGGTTGGGGTGTAGGGTTTGAGCATAGTCTAAGGTAGGGAGGGGCCTACTGCTTACTGTACCAGTCAAACTCCCATGACAAACCAAACAAGTGAAGAGAGACGACTAGCTCAGATCGGGTCAATCCAGGTCACTATAAGCTCGTTTACACAGGCAGTCCAATTCCGATCTTTCCTGCTACTAACTGGTCTTTTGACCAATCAGATCGATCTTTTGACCATATCGGGCAAAAGATCAGAATTGGGCTGCCCTAACACAGGCATGGAAGGACAGGACCAAAAATACAAAGACGAACAAAGACTATCAATATAATCATGTTTTCAGAGAAAACACTGTCAACTGTATTCCAATCGAAGTAATAATGTTCTCAGTAATGGTTTCTCAATGGGAGGTTATTAACTGTATAAAAGGTCCAACGGACACTAACCTGGGCTGAAGTCAGAGGTCGCGGGCGTGGCTAAGGTGTTGCGGGAGAAGCTGGGGGGCAGCAGGCTGATCTTGGGGGAGGAGTAGGAGTAGGAGCGGTGTCTGATCCTCTGGTCGCCCATATCCTGGAACAATACAACACTCAGGTCATACATCTGCTGTATAGCCGTTATAGCCCTAATACATCTGTTGTACATTGGCCCTAATAGATTGTCCCTGATACATTGTACCTGATACATTTGCCCTAATGCATTGTCCCTATGTTATGATTTACCAGTATTAGAACCCAAATGCAGACAAGTACACCAAGCCAGAGAAGGTTTAACAGGTTTATTTAAAATGTTCAATAGTCCAGGTTTCCAATATGTAGGGAAGAGCAGTCCGGTTACAGGAGGTAACAAGGATCCAGGTCAGGGCAGGTGTGGTACCGTAATGTCCTAGTGTCCGTGGTGAGTCCAAAAGAGAGGTCCGGTAGTGGAGAGCAGGATGGTGGTGGCAGGAGGTGAGCGGAGGCAGGAGTCAGGTTCCAAATATATGGTCGTCTTGACTATGATCTGACGATGAGTGGTAAGTTTGACCGGGTCTTAAAGGCTGAGGTGATTATGGTGAATGAGCTGCAGCTGGAACCCTGACTCCGCACACCAGAGCTTTACTCCTGCAATCAAGGACAGACAGAGGGGGAGAGAGCAGAGAGAGAGCTACCTAGCAGCAGTAGGCCTAACAGTACCCCCTCTCACGGACGCCACCTGGCGGCCGTGCAGGTTTGCTATCGGGATGTAACCTAGAAACTCTCGGACCAGAGCAGGATCCACAATGAAGCTCCTGGGCACCCAGGAAGCGTTCCTCAGGACCATAACCCTCCCAATCCACCAGGTACTGGAAACCCACGACCCCGGCGGAGCATCCAGAAGTCGCCGGACAGTGTAGACCGGACCCCCACCCCACGATCCTGGGCGGAGGAGGGGACGAGAGGGCGGGCACAGAGGGCTAACCGACACAGGCTTAATCTGGGAAACATGAAAGGTGGAATGAACCCGTAGGGAGGCAGGAAGCTGTAGCTTAACCGCGCAGGGTTAACAATAGACAGTATCTTGAACGGTCCTATAAAACGGCGCCATCTTCTTGGACTCCACCTTCAATGGAAGGTCCCGTGACTTCAGCCATACCTCTTGACCAGGAGAGTAACCGGGAGCCTGGGACCGGTGACGGTTGGCTTGCCTCTGCATGTACGTCGAAGCTCGGGACAGAGCTACCCTGGCCTTCCTCCAGACCTTGAAGCAGCGGCGCATGTGGGACTGCACCGAGGGTACCGCCAGTTCCCTCTCTTGAGAAGGGAACAGGGAGGTTGATAACCCAGAGCACACGAAAAGAGAGACAAACCAGAGGAAGCGTTAGTCAAGGTGTTATGAGCATATTCCACCCAGGGGAGCATGGAGCTCCATGACCCAGGGTTAGACCCTGTGACACAGCGAAGAGCGGTCTCCATCTCCTGGTTCGCTCTCTCGGCTTGCCCGTTGGTCTGGGGGTGATATCCAGAGGACAGGCTGGATGTAATGCCCAAAGCTTTACAGAAAGCTTTCCACACCTGGGAGACAAACTGGGGACCCCTGTCAGAGACAATATCCGTGGGTAGACCATGAGAGCGGAACACATGTTCCAACCAAAATATCAGCCGTCTCTCTGGCAGTGGGCAGTTTAGGTAGGGCCAAAAAATGAGCGAACTTAGAAAAAGCGATCAATCACCGTAAGAATTACAGTCTTTCCAGACGAGGGGGAAGTCCAGTGACAAAATCCATAGCGATATGCGACCAGGGCCGGCTGGGTATAGGTAGAGGTCGTAGATGACCAGCGCTGGCCTGGGTGGAGTTCTTACTTCGTGCACATACCGTACAAGCAGCAATGAAGGCTCAGTGTCCGCCTCCATCGTGGCCCACCAGAACTTCCGTCGCAGAAAGTCAAGGGTCCGCGAAACTCCAGGGTGACAGGTAAGGGGGAGGCGAGTGAGCCACTGAAGTACCTGGGAGCGCGAGCAGACTCAGGGACAAACATCCGGTTAGGAGGACCCCTCCCAGGGTCAGCTTGATGATGTTGAGCCTGTCTAACAATCCCTCGATGTCACATGTGACGCACCGCAATACTGCAGGTAGGAGGCAAAATGGGTTCAGGGTTACTACCAGTATCAACAGCCGAATGAACACGAGACAGGGCGTCAGGCTTGACGTTACGTGACCCAGGACGGTAAGACAGAGAAAAATTGAATCTCCCAAAAAATAGTGCCCACCTGGCTTGACGGGGTTGAGCTGCTTCGCTGACTGGAGGTAAGCCAGATTCTTATGATCCGTCCAAACGATGAAGGGTTGTTCGCCCCCTCCAACCAATGTCGCCACTCCTCGAGAGCCAAGCTTAACGGCGAGCAGTTCCACGATTGCCAACATCATAATTCCTCTCTGCCTGAGAAAGTTTCCTTGAGAGAAAAGCACAGGGATGCAGTTTGTTATCTTCAGGAGAACGCTGTGACAAACCGCACCTACCCCAGTGTCGGATGCATCCACCTCCACGACAAACTGGCGGTCGGGGGTCGGCTGCATCAGAATGGGCGCGAGGCGAAGCGATGTTTCAGTTCTTCGAGCGCTGATTCGGCCCCCTTCATTCCAAGCGAACGGTCGTGAGATGGAGGTGAGAGCGAGTGGCGCCGCATGCGGCTGTAGTCCTTGATGAACCTCCTATAGAAGTTCGCAAACCCTAGAAATCGTTGAAGTTGTTTTGCGGGTAGAGGGGGCTGGCCAGTCCGTGACAGCAGAGATCTTGCTGGGTCCATCCGCAACTCCCCTGAGCGATGATGTAACCCAAAAAGAGGGGTCTCAGACACATGAAATTCACATTTCTCCATCTTCACAAACAGTTTGTTCTCCAACAACCTTTGCAACACCTGGCGCACATGCAGTTCATGTTCCTGGGAGGACTCTGAGAAAATCAAGATATCATCCAGATAGACAAAAACAAACCGATTCAACATGTCCCGAAGGACATCATTGACTAGTGCCTGAAAAACAGCAGGGGCATTAGACAACCCAAAAGGCATAACCAGATACTCAAAATGTCCCAAGGGGTGTGTTGAAGGCAGTCTTCCATTCATCACCTTTACGAATGCGCACTCAGGTGATACGCATTTCAGTAGATCCAGTTTCGTAAAGATGGTAGCACCATGAAGGAGGGGAAAAAGCAGAATTAATCAAAGGCAGAGAATACTTGTTCTTAATGGTGATGTTGTTAAGTCCACGGTAATCAATACAGGGTCTGAGGGTCTTATCCTTCTTAGCAACAAAAAGAATCCCTCTCCTACAGGTGACGAGGAAGAGCCTCGCATAATACCTGCCGCCAAGGAGTCCCGAATGTAGTTCTCCATAGCCTCCGTCTCCGGCCGGGAGAGATTGTACAGGCGACTGCTGGGGAGCGGGGCTCCTGGCTGGAGGTCAATGGCACAGTCGTAAGGCCGGTGAGGAGGAAGAGAAGTAGCTCTGTGTTTGCAGAAAACGGATGCCAGGTCATGATACACGTCAGGAACATTAGAAAGATCCATGGACTCCAGTGGAGGTCGAGGCACAGTACTGGCAGGAGTCAGAGCAGAACACAAACAATTCACATGACAAAATGTGCTCCATGAAACAATTCTACCTGTCACCCAATCAATGTGTGGATTGTGTCTTATGAGCCAGGGGATACCAAGGACCAGAGGGGTCTGTGGGCAGTCGATAATATGGAATTGAATGTTCTCCTGATGATTTCCCGACACTCTAAGACAAACAGGAACAGTCTGATGGGTAATATGGGTCAACAATTGTCCATTCAGACCCTTAGCCTGCAGCGGACAGTCCATGGGAACAGTCTCCAAATCCATTTGTTGAGCCCACTCTCTATCCAAAAAGCTTTCGTCTGCACCAGAGTCAATCAGCGCACTAACAGAGAGATTCTGGAACTGCCACTGGAGGGATGCCTGGAGCAGAATGCGGGAAGAAGAGGAAGAATCCCGCTGCTCGGCTCACCAAAACTTCTCCCATTAATGATGAGCGGCCCTTTTCCCCGGACGAACTGGGCAGGAAGGAACGAAATGACCAGCTTCTCCACAATACAGGCAGACCCGAGCCTGAATGCGACGTGCAGCTCCTCTGAGGACAACCGTGCACGACCCACCTCCATGGCTTCGGGTTCAGTGCTCCTCGTATCGACTCGGGAAGACACGGCTTTCTCCGTAGGAAGATGCGGGAGGAGTTTGTTGATGACAGACAGGTTGCTTGGAACTAACACTCCTCTCCCGCAGGCTCCGAATCCGATTATCCAACCTGATGGTGAGTGAAATAAGATTATCCAGCGTAGGCGATTCATCATATGACACCAATTCATCTTTTAAAGTCTCAGACAAAGCATTGATGAACACTCCTTGTAATGCCTCGTCATTCCAACCACTCACTGCTGCTAAAGTCCGCAACTCCACTGCCATCTCCGCCACACTGCGAGCCCCCTGCCGAAGAGAAAACAACCGTTTCGCAGCCTCCTTGCCTCGTACGGGTGGTCAAAACCTTCCCCTCATCTCAGCGGTGAAGGCAACGTAAGCGTTGCAAATGTCCGACTGACTCTCCCAGACCGCTGGATCCCCAGGCACGCAGCGGAACCGCTAGTAGAGTTGATAAGGTAGGCAACACGGGCTCTTTCTGAGGCGTAGGTGAGGGGCTGTTGTTCAAACACTAACGAGCATTGAGTCAAAAAAATTGCCACAGGTTCCCATGTTCCCGTCATAGCGCTCTGGAGCAGGAACAAAAGGCTCTCTGATCTGGGCTGAAGGGGTAGTCAGGGCAGACACTTGATTGGTGAGTAATTGAACCTGATTAAGCAGCACCTGACTGTCCTCAGCAATCGTCTTAAACAGGGTATCATGTTGGCCAAGTAAAATGCCCTGATTGGCTATGGCAGTCCAAATTTGAGTGCACTCTGGGGTGGTATCCAAGCTACTGTCTGCTGGGTTCATGATGGTCAGATCATACTGTTATGATTTACCAGTATTAGAACCCAAATGCAGACAAGTACACCAAGCCAGAGAAGGTTTAACAGGTTTATTTAAAATGTTCAATAGTCCAGGTTTCCAATAATAGGGGAAGAGCAAGTCCAGGTTACAGGGAGGGTAACAGATCCAGGTCAGGGCAGGTGTGGTACCGTAATGTCCTAGTGTCCGTGGTGAGTCCAAAGAGAGGTCCGTGGTGGAGAGCAGGATGGTGGTGGCAGGAGTGAAGCGGAGGCAGGAGTCAGGTTCCAAATATGTGTCGTCTTGACTATGATCTGACGATGAGTGGTAAGTTTGACCGGGTCTTAAAGGCTGAGGTGATTATGGTGAATGAGCTGCAGCTGGAACCTGACTCCCGCACACCAGACTTCACTCCTGCAATCAAGGACAGACAGAGGGAGGGAGAGAGCAGAGAGGCTACCTAGCAGCAGTAGGCCTAACACCCTAATACAATGTCCCTGATACATTGGCCATAATACATTGTCCCTAATACAATGTCTCTGATACATTGGCCCTAATACATTGTCCCTGATACATTGGCCATAATACATTGTCCCTGATACATTGGCCATAATACATTGGTCTTAATACATTGGCCCAAATACATTGTCCCTAATACACTGGCCCTAATACAATGTCCCTGATACATTGGCTCTAATACATTGGCCCTAATACATTGTCCCTGATACATTGGCCCTAATAGATTGGCCCTAATACAATGTTCCTGATACATTGGCCATAATACATTGTCCCTGATACATTGTCCCTAATACATTGGCCATAATACAATCTCCCTGATACATTGGCCATAATACATTGTCCCTGATACATTGGCCATAATACATTGGCCTTAATGCAATGTCCCTGATACATTGGTCATAAGACATTGGCCCTAATACAATGTCCCTGATACATTGGCCCTAATACAATGTCCCTGATACATTGGCCCTAATAGATTGTCCCTAATACATTGGACTTAATACATTGGTCCTAATACATTGTCCCTAATACAATCTCCCTGATACATTGGCCATAATACATTGTCCCTGATACATTGGCCATAATACATTGGCCCTGATACATTGGCCATAATACATTGGCCCTAATACAATGTCCCTGATACATTGGCCATAAGACATTGGGCCTAATACAATGTCTCTGATACATTGGCCATTAGACATTGGGCCTAATACAATGTCCCTGATACATTGGCCATAAGACATTGGGCCTAATACAATGTCCCTGATACATTGGCCATAAGACATTGGGCCTAATACAATGTCTCTGATACATTGGCCATAATACATTGTCCCTGATACGTTGTCCCTAATACATTGTCCCTAATACAATGTCCCTGATACATTGGCCATAATACATTGGCCCTGATACATTGGCCATAATACATTGGCCTTAATACAATGTCCCTGATACATTGGCCATAAGACATTGGGCCTAATACAATGTCCCTGATACATTGGCCCTAATACAATGTCTCTGATACATTGTCCCTGATAGATTGTCCCTAATACAATGTCCCTGATACATTGGACTTAATACATTGGCCCTAATACATTTGCCCTAATACAATGTCCTTGATACATTGGCCCTAATACATTGGCCCTAATACAATGTCCCTGATACATTGGCCCTAATAGATTGGCCCTAATACAATGTCCCTGATGCATTGGCCCTAATACATTGTCCCTAATAGAATGTCCCTAATACATTGTTCCTAATACAATGTCCCTAATACATTGTCCCTAATGCAATGTCCCTAATACATTGGTCCTAATACATTGGCCCTAATACATTGGTCAGTAGATTGTCAAAGGAGAAGGAGTGTCATGAGCACTCTCTCTCCCTGGTAGCAACATTAATTGCATTCAATTATCTTCCACTCTGCTCACCTCCCTCTCTCTACTCAGCCTAACTAGCTCCACCTGCCCTGCTCTGCTCTTGTTACCTGGCCAGCTGCACTGCATTTCCCACTCACCATCCTCACCTTGCCTCACTCTGTTCTAATTACTCTGCCAGCTGAACTGCATTTCCCCACTACCTCTCCCAGTATATCAAGCCCTGTTTTTCAGCCAAGCCCTGTCAGATCGTCTTCAAACCCGGACCAGGCAACCTGCCTGTCTGCGCTCTGACTCCTGTTTGTGATACCGATCCTTTCTTGACTGCCTCCTTGTTCCTACTGCCCCGTCTATCCCAACCTGCCTTCTGGACCTCGAACTACTCTCCGATCTTCAGCCCCTCCGGTACTCGTTTCTGCCTTCTGTCTCTCACCACGATATTTGCCCAGCCCTGATCTGTACTTCTGCCTGCCATTCCTATTGCTGTTGTGTGTGTGTTTCCCCAGGTCTCCGACCACCAGATGAGCGTGCCCAGACGTTTCACCACCCTCACCCGATCGCCGCTCCATCACTGGGGAACACACACTAAGCACTTGGACTGGACACCCCGGACATTTGGTGACCCCGGAGCACAGGTACCCACAGGAGGACCCTGTAAGACCCCTGACACCCCTGGGACTCCTCTTCCCGCCTGTAACCTTGAATAAAGAACTCTGAATTTGAACTTGCGCTCTTGGGTCCTCTTCTGTTCGTGACAGAACGATCTCGACCATCATGGACCCAGCGCACTCCCTGACCACGCATGGAGGAAGAGCCAGAGAGGACTGCCCTACAGCGACTGAAGCGCTCTGAGGGAGACATAAATCGGATGGCTGGCGACATCGCTTCCCTTCTCCAGCTATTCAACCAGCAGCAACAACAGTTCCAACTGCAGCAACAACAGCTAGCCCAAGCCCTGCAACTACTCTCAAGCCCGGCTACTCCACCTGCACCCCCCCTGGTCCTTTTGTTCCTGTACCACCGATACTCCTTCATCCCTCCGCTGGAGGTCCCAATGCTGCAGGCCCGGCAGTGCTGCCACCAGATCCCCCCGCTCCTGAACCAAGATTGGGAACCCGAACGTTTTGATGGCAACCAGAAGCAAGTAAGACCATTCTTGAGCAGCTGCCGAATCCAGTTTGCACTACAGCCCAGGACTTTCTCAACAGAGGGCCAAGGTGGGGTATGTCATCACACATCTCACCGGTCGAGCTCGGTTGTGAACGGCGGAATTCGACAACAAACCCCAGCCTGTGCCTCCTTCAGTGCCTTTGAGGAGGAGATGTTAAAGGTCTTTGACCTAGGCTCGCCAACAGCCGAGCGTCACAAGCTCTGCTCACCATCCGTCAGGGCAATCGGACAGTGGCAGACTTCTCCATTGACTTTCGTACCCTGGCCAGTCAAAGCTCGTTTAACCCAGAGGCACTGGTGCAAGCCTTCCTCCATAGCCTGGCTGACTATATCAAGGGCGATGGCTTGTTTTCCCATGACCCGCCCTCAACGCTTGATGCCGCCATTGACCTTGCCGTTCGCATTGACCGCCGTATACAGACCCGGAGGAGGGAGAAGGCCCGTCTCAGTCAACCTGCCATCCGTACTCGGGTCGATACCGCTTCTGTCCAGCCCCTGCCTGTCAAGTCCCATAGCCAACTCAATCAGCCTGAGCCCATGGAGATTGGCCGTGCCTCTCTGACTCCCGAGGAGCGTCGGGCGCCGTCTAAGCTCCAACCTTTGCCTCTACTGTGGTGGCGAGAATCACCGTGTCGCTACTTGTCCGGCAAAAGCCGCAGCTCACACAGGTGTAGGGAGATCCGGGTGAGCTCAACAAGCCTTCAGTCTCCCTCCATCCGAAAGACCCTGCTTCATCTCCGCCTTCAGCTTTCTGACAAGACTCATACATTGGCCGCCCTTGTGGATTCCGGAGCCGAAGCAAACATCATGGACCCTGAGCTTGCACAGCAACTGGGCGTGAACCATCATCAACTGACACAACCCTTCCTGCACCGAGCCCTGGATGGGCATCATCTTGGCACTGTCACTCATATCTCTCGCCCCTGTGACAATCCTGCTGTCAGGGAAACCACCAGGAGTCCATCCAGTTTCACCTCCTACACTCACCTGGCCAACCACTCATTCTTGGATACCCGTGGCTCCGTCAGCTCACAACCCCCACATCGACTGGGAGACAGGAACAGTCCGTGAGTGGGGAAGGATTGTCACGCAGACCTGTTTAAGGGGGCCACCCTGCCCGTTCACCGGGAAGGATCTAGCGCTACCTCCGACATATCCAATGTTCCGGCCTGTTACCACAGCCTGAAAGAGGTGTTCAACAAATCCAAGCGACATCTCTACCCCCACACAGACCCTATGACTGCGCGATTGATCTCCTGCCTGGCACAGCACCTCCCAAGGGTCGTCTGTATTCACTGTCAGCCCCGGGAAAGAAAGGCCATGGAGGACTACATTAACGACTCTCTTGCCTCCGGGATAATTGGGCCGTCGTCTTCCCCCCGCAGGAGGCGGATTCTTCTTTGTCGGCAAGAAGGACGGTTCTCTTCGTCCCATGCATAGATTACCGGGGGTCTGAACGACATCACGGTTAAGAATCGCTACCCACTGCCCTTACTTTCGTCTGCCTTCGAACTGCTGCAGGGAGCCACTGTATTCACTAAGCTGGACCTTCGCAATGCCTACCATCTGGTGCGGATGAGGGAGGGAGACGAATGGAAGACAGCGTTCAACACACCAACCGGCCACTATGAATATCTGCGTCATGCCCTTGGCCTCACCAATGCCCCAGCAGTTTTTCAAGCCCTAGTGAATGATATCCTCAGGGACATTGCTAAATACGTTCGTATTTGTGTACCTTGACGATATTTTAATATTCTCAAAGACTCTGTCAGAACACACGCATCACGTCCGGTTGGTCCTGCGCCGCCTGCTGGAGAACTCTCTTTTCGTGAAGGCAGAGAAGTGCGAGTTCCATGCCAAGACCGTTTCATTCCTGGGGTATGTGGTGACCGAGGCAGCATTCAGATGGATCTCACGAAGGTGTCGGCTGTCACTTCCTGGCCAGTTCCTGAGTCTCGGAAGAAGTTGCAACAGTTCCTGGGCTTTGCCAACTTTTTATAGAGATTCATCAGAAACTATAGCACAGTGGCTGCACCCCTCACGGCGCTAACCAGCACTAAACAACCGTACCAATGGACATCCAGCTGCTGATAAGGCCTTCAACATCCTCAAGACATGTTTCACTTCTGCTCCCATCCTCCAGATGCCAGATGCAGCAAGGCAGTTTGTGGTGGAGGTAGATGCTTCGGACGTGGGAGTGGGTGCAGTGCTTTCTCAAAGAGCAACTGAGGATGGCAAGATGCACCCTGTGCCTTCTACTCCCGATCGACTAACCCCTGCCGAAGGCAACTACGACATTGGGAACCGCGAGCTGTTGGCTGTCAAGCTTCGCCCTTGAAGAATGGCGGCACTGGTTAGAGGTCAAAGGAACCATCTAGTAGTGTGGACAGACCACAAGAACCTGGAGTATATCCAAACAGCCAGGAGGCTGAACTCCCGTCAACAGCGGTGGTCTCTGCTCTTACGCGCTTCAATTTCACGCTCTCCTACCGCCCGGGATCTCGCAACATCAAACTGATGCTCTTTCCCCGGATGTTTCAGAAGGACGAGACCACCGCCATGACAGCTCCCATTCTTCCCAGCCACTTGTGCCGTAGCGGCCCTCACCTGGGAGATCGAGAAGCAGGTCATGGAGGCTCTTCGGGACCAGCCAGGTCCAAGCACCAGCGCCCCCAACCGTCTGTTTGTTCCAGCAAATCTCAGGTCACCTGTGATTCAGTGGGGGCACGAATCCCGTCTGGCCTGTCATCCCGGCATCACTCGCACCCTTCATCTGGTCCGGGCCAGCGGTTCTGGTGGCGGGGGATGAGACAGGGATGTCCGAGAATTCATCCGAGCTTGTCCCACTTGTAACCGAAACAAGACTCCCAACCAGCCTCCTGCTAGGTTGCTGCAACCCTTCTCATACCCAAGGCCCTGGTCCCACGTTTCACTGGACTTTGTTCACGGGCCTTCCGCCCTCTGTCGGACACACAGTCATCCTTACCATTGTTGACCGCTTTAGTAAGATGACCCACTTCGTGCCCCTTCCCAAACTACCCTCTGCTAAAGAGACCTCCCAGGTGGTCCTGGAACATGTGTTTCGTATCCATGGCCTACCCCAGGATATAGTGTCAGACCGGGGCCCGCAATTCTCAGCAACCTTTTGGAAGGAGTTCTGTCATCTCCTTGGGGCCACCGCCAGCCTATCGTCTGGATTCCACCCGATGTCAAGCGGCCAGACTGAGCATGAACCAGGAGCTGGAGAAGGCACTGAGGTGTGTGGCTTCCCAAAATCCCGGGCCTGGGCTCAACACCTGCTCTGGGTGGAATATGCCCATAATTCACTCACCAGTTCCTCCACCGGGCTCTCCCCCTTTCAGTGTGTCTCACGGGTATCAACCTCCACTGTTTGCCAGCCAGGAGGCGGATGCCACCTGTCCGTCTGCTCTGCGTATGCCCGCCGCTGCCCCGCCTGGGCCCAGGCTCGCACTGTGCTCCTGAAGTCTGGAACCAGCTACGCCGTCGGTGCCAACCGACGGAGGACCCCAGCACCTACTTCCGGGTTGGTCAGAAGGTCTGGCTGTCTGCCCTGGATCTGCCGCTGCGGGTTGTATCACGGAAAGCTGGCCCCTCGCTTCATGGTCCTTTTCCTGTGCAGAAGTCATCAGTCCAACGGCGGTCCGACTTCAGTTGCCCGCTTCCATGCGGGTCCACCCCACCTTCCACGTCTCCAAGGTCAAGCCGGTCCATGAAGTCCCCTGATCCCTGCAGCTCCCGGGCGCCACCTCCTCCGCGCCTCGTAGATGGCGGTCCTGTCTTCACCGTCCGGCGGCTGCTCGCTCTAGGCGAAGGGTAGGGGTCTCCAGTACCTCGTTGATTGGGAGGGATATGGTCCAGAGAGAGGACCTGGATCCCGGCCAGGAGGATAGTGGACCGGACCCTTATCACTGACTTCCTCGACTACATCCTGATCAGCCTGCAATCCGTAGGGGCCGTCCAAGAGGGGTTCCTAGCCGTCCGGCCCGCCCCTGCTCCTGTCTCAGTGCCTGTCCTGTCTCCCGACCGTGACCCTCCAGCTCCTTCTGAGGATGAGGAGATTCACTCGGACCGCTCGGAGGAGTTCTGACCCGCCGCCTGCTCCCCTCCACCCTCCCGGCATGATGTTGTTCTTGGGACTTCTGGGGCCGTCCCTTGGAGGGGGTCCTGTCATGAGCACTCTCTCTCCCTGGTAGCAACATTAATTGCATTCAATTATCTTCCACTCTGCTCACCTCCCTCTCTCTACTCAGCTCTAACTAGCTCCACCTGCCCTGCTCTGCTCTTGTTACCTGGCCAGCTGCACTGCATTTCCCACTCCACCATCCTCACCTTGCCTCACTCTGTTCTAATTACTCTGCCAGCTGAACTGCATTTCCCCACTACCTCTCCCAGTATATCAAGCCCTGTTTTTCAGCCAAGCCCTGTCAGATCGTCTTCAAACCCCGGACCAGTAACCTGCCTGTCTGCGCTCTGACTCCTGTTTCGTGATACCCGATCCTTTCTTGACCTGCCTCCTTGTTCTGCCCCGTCTATCCCAACCTGCCTTCTGGACCTCGACTACTCTCCGATCTTCAGCCCCTCCGGTACTGCGTTTCTGCCTTCTGTCTCTCACCACGATATTTGCCCAGCCCTGATCTGTACTTCTGCCTGCCATTCATATTGCTGTTGTGTGTGTGTTCCCCCAGGTCTCCGACCACCAGATGGCGTGCCCAGACGTTTCACCACCCTCAGCCCGATACGCCGCTCCATCACTGGGGAACACACACACTAAGCACTTGGACTGGACACCCCGGACATTTGGTGACCCCGGAGCACAGGTACCCACAGGAGGACCCTGTAAGACCCCTGACACCCCTGGGACTCCTCTTCCCGCCTGTAACCTTGAATAAAGAACTCTGAATTTGAACTTGCGCTCTTGGGTCCTCTTCTGTTCGTGACAAGGGAGAGAAACTGTGACATTTCTTTATGTGAGTCTCTGTGTGTGAGGGTTGAGGAGAAGGCTTCAGCCTGGTACCTTTGCAAGGGTGTGGTCGCCTTCTGAGGACGCGGAGTGTGTGCGTGTGCAGGTGAGGTCTGGGGAGGTGTCATCCCCGCTGCTACGAGGGTCAGAGGTCAGGGGAGAGATGGGAGAGAGGGGAGACTTCACCAGAACCCCCTCCTCATCTTCCTCACTGTCCATCACTAGAGCTACCAAACTGGGGCTGTCAGGGAGAGAGAGAGGAGGGAACGTCCACATTAAGGCCCCTCCCAATATACTGCAGCCACCTCCTATCCATACTCTAAGTGCTGAAACCAACAGCTGAAATATGACCATTTGTGTCATATATGGTGCATTAACAGCACAAACTGTATGGTTTCAAGACTATCTGAATACACCACAACATCCACATAGAGAAAGCATCACACTATCAGAACATACTGAATATATTTGATTTGGTAAGAGCTAACAATACATGTAATCGTCAGTTTATTATCGAAGTACAATAACACACAACTGTGATACAGCACTTTTGGTTTCTTTCAGTCAACAATGCTGATATGATTACTCAACGCTCTTGAATTACCTTTATCTTCTCTTGATCTAAAAATGTTACCCAATGCCTTGAGTAACAGGAGGTCGGATGAATGGGCGGAGTTTGATACCTGAGCTCAGGGGATTCCAGAGGCGGGCTCCCTCTCTGATTGGTTAGGTAAGAGTGGGAGTGTCTGTTGAGTCGGGCGAGGGCTTGGTCAGCGGGGGAGGGCGAGGGAGAGGGGGAGACGGAGGTGGATTGTTGTTCCTCTAGTCCCAAGGGAATTAGAGGGGTGGAGGTGGCCTTTGGGAGCAGGGCCTCTGAGGTCACCGTGTCCCACACCCTGCTGTCAGTCACAGAGCTGTCCCTCGTTACCCCAGCAACACTGACCTTAGCCCTGAGGTCATCCACCTGAGATAGATAGATAGATAGATAGATAGATAGATAGATAGATAGATAGATAGATAGATAGATAGATAGATAGATAGATAGATAGATAGATAGATAGATATATAGAGAGATAGAGAGAGAGAGAGAGAGAGAGAGAGAGAGAGAAAGAGAAGCAACAACAGAGAAATAGATAAATCTACTCAAAGACCATATCATCAATCAGGTTAGTATGATGGTAAGGTGGTGTACCTCTGTGTAGAGCTGACTCCTGCCATTGATCATGGAGGCTAATGTGTCTGCAGCAGCAGAGAGGGAGAACTGTCTCTGGGTTCCTCTGGGGTGGGTCGTATGGGACTTCACTGGAGAAAACAACACAACAGACACACTGAGAATAACTACAGCCAAGAGTGTGGGGGGACAGCCATCAGTCAAACAGAGGGTGAAATGAACACTGCCCAAAAAATTACCAGCAAAGTCCACCACAAAATAAATTGTGCTAATTAAGAAAACTACATTATGGTAAAAAATATACTAATTGGTGTTTATCAAAAAACAAACAGACCAACCGACTGATGATGGATTAGTAAATCTCGATCATCAAAACAACATTCAATTAGCATCTACCAGTTCAGAGGAGAATAGCATAGCATGCAGTTACGACAATGGAAAACATAAATTTCCTTTGACGTGGTAGTTCTAGAATCTACATGATTTCACATTTCCCATATATCAGCTGCTTGGTTGGGCTCTGATTGTTCTGTGTCAGTGAGCCAACCATTTGACTGGTCTATGACTGGCCAACAGTCTGGAGAACAGAGGAAAATAAAGAGAGAGAGAGAGAGAGAGAGAGAGAGAGAGAGAGAGAGAGAGAGAGAGAGAGAGAGAGAGAGAGAGAGAGAGAGAGAGAGAGAGGGGGGAGAATAAAGGGAAATGAAGAGAGAGAATGAATGATGCAGAATTACTCCTTTCTGACCTTTAGAGGTTTGTTATGTTAAAGCAAAGCTTGGAAGAGAGCCGCTACTCTCATTTAACCCTTAGGTAGCCTAGTCCGTGGGATGCCAACAGTGACTAGGTCAATTATAACTATTACATAATCATGGGTCTTGTAGTTTAGTTTCAGGTGTTTAATACAGATATACAACTAACACTTTGTCTTTTGTCTTAGTATCAGGGTTTTTGATTGTGCGCCGGTTGAAAAGAAGTGACTTAACATTTTGGCACAATGTTTGAGCATATTTGCTGTCATAGACATATCATCATAAACATACTTCTGCTCAAGGAGATAAAACACCAGAGAAGCCTGAGACAGTTCTCTGTGTTCTCCAGCCAGTGTTTGATGTTAGCTGCCAACCGCGCCCCTGTTAATGTTAGGGAAATCCTGTGTATCACAGAGGCATTTCCTCCCTGTGCTCTACTGTGGTAGCCTTTAGCATTAGCTTAGCATAATTTCCTCCCTCTGGTCTGCTGTGGTAACGTTAGCGTTAGCGGTAGCAGTAGCTCTAGCGGTAGCGTAGCATGGTTCACTCACACACACACTGAGGTCATTAAGGGACCTCCCCATCTTACCCATCACAACTCCTCCCATAGGAACATACCACAGCCCCCTCACACTCTTTAAGCCAATACCCAGTCTGTAATCAGACATACATGCATGCACTCACAGACACGCCAAACAAGCACATGCACACATACACACACACACATTTACATTTACATTTTAGTCATTTAGCAGACGCTCTTATCCAGAGCGACTTACAGTTAGTGAGTGCATACATTTCACACACACACACACACACACACACAATAAATCACTGACTCCTGCCATTGATCATGGAGGCTAATGACCGCAGCAGCAGAGTGAGAGAACTGTCTCTGCGTTCCTCTGGGGTGGCTCACACACACACACACACAAAAGAGAAGCACATGCACTAGTCCAATTCTAGGAAAGACTGAGGAAGAGATCTGGCATTTCATAAAAGGGTATGTGAGCACAGGAGACTTCCAGACAGAACGGGGAAAACTGTAAAAAACAAACTGCTACTGGAATCCCTGGCAGATGACTGTTCTGTGAATCTCCAATAACAACAGACAAGTCCAGACTTTACATCAACAGAACCAGAACCACACTCAATTCCACTATCAATCCGAATCAGTATGTGATCTGTGAAAACCCTTATTTTCCAGTGTTTTAACACTCCTCATAAGGTACCTAGTCTAAGATACTCAAGAAATAGGATAGTGTATGCCTTGCCTGTTCCCCCCTCTTCACCTGACTTGGAGGTCCTTCTCTGAATGTGCATTCTGGGAAAAGAAGGCAAGGAGTAATAGAAAGGGGAAACAGAGTCAGAGTCCATGTTTTGCCAGTCCTATAGTGTTTCTACAGTCCCAGGTGTCAGAGTCCACATTTTGCCAGTCCTGTAGTGTTCCTAAAGTCCCAGGTGTCAGAGTCCACGTTTTGCCACTCCTGTAGTGTTCCTACAGTCCCAGGTGTCAGAGTCCACGTTTTGCCAGTCCTATAGTGTTTCTACAGTCCCAGGTGTCAGAGTCCACATTTTGCCAGTCCTGTAGTGTTCCTAAAGTCCCAGGTGTCCAGGTGGTCAAAGAGGGACAGGTCAAGGCCAGAGAATCAAACAAACTATCACAGGAAATTCCACTAAATTCCACAACCTTGAATTCCTGTGGATGTGTGTGTGCTGTTAGGAAATGCTGAACAAAGATGAGAGAGAGGAAAGCATGGGATGTGATGACAGTGCTGTATCCTTTCCTAAGGGCTCTTGTTGAGTTAACCCAATCACCACCAAACACACACACACACACAATAAACATGCACACATGCAATAAACTCACCCACGCACGCACGCATGCACACACACACGCAAACACACACACACACACACACACACACACACACACACACACACACACACACACACACACACACACACACACACACACACACACACACACACACACGCACACACACACACACACACCCTCCCAGCAGTGTGGGGGACCTGGCAGCAGTTTTACAGCCTACTCCTAGCAGAACCAGACTCCAGTCACTGAGTTTACAACAAACTCTCCATTCTTACTGCCATCTCCCCAGACAATGCACAGGAAATTAGCATTTCCCATCGCCATGGCAACCCACTCAAACTCTCAGCATCCTCCTCCTCAACAAGACTTTTCACTGGTATAGTGTGTTTGTGTGTGTGTGTGTGTGTGTGTGTGTGTGTGTGTGTGTGTGTGTGTGTGTGTGTGTGTGTGTGTGTGTGTGTGTATGTACAGTGGCTTGCGAAAGTATTCACCCCCCTTGGCATTTTTCCTATTTTGTTGCCTTACATCCTGGAATTAAAATGGATTTTTTTGAGGTTTGTATCATTTGATTTACACAACATGCCTACCACTTTGAAGATGCAAAATATTTTTTATTGTGAAACAAACAAGAAATAAGACAAGAAAACACAAATCTTGAGCATGCATAACTATTCACCCCCCCAAAGTCAATACTTTGTAGAGCCACCTTTTGCAGCAATTACAGCTGCAAGTCTCTTGGGGTATGTCTCTATAAGCTTGGCACATATAGCCACTGGGATTTTTGCCCATTCTTCAAGGCAAAACTGCTCCAGCTCCTTCAAGTTGGATGGGTTCCGCTGGTGTACAGCAATCTTTAAGTCATACCACAGATTCTCAATTGGATTGAGGTCTGGGCTTTGACTAGGCCATTCCAAGACATTTAAATGTTTCCCCTTAAACCACTCGAGTGTTGTAAATGTAAATGTGTTGCTTTAGCAGTATGCTTAGGGTCATTGTCCTGCTGGAAGGTGAACCTCCGTCCCAGTCTCAAATCTCTGGAAGACTGAAACAGGTTTCCCTCAAGAATTTCCCTGTATTTAGCGCCATCCATCATTCCTTCAATTCTGACCAGTTTCCCAGCCCCTGCCGATGAAAAACATGGTGTTCTCGGGGTGATGAGTGGTGTTGGGTTTGCGCCAGACATAGTGTTTTCCTTGATGGCCAAAAAGCTCAATTTTATTCTCATCTGACCAGAGTACCTTCTTCCATATGTTTGGGGAGTCTCCCACATGCCTTTTGGCGAACACCAAACGTGTTTGCTTATTTTTTTCTTTAAGCAATGGCTTTTTTTTCTGGCCACTCTTCCGTAAAGCCCAGCTCTGTGGAGTGTACGGCTTAAAGTGGTCCTATGGACAGATACTCCAATCTCCGCTGTGGAGCTTTGCAGCTCCTTCATGGTTATCTGGTCTCTTTGTTGCCTCTCTAATTAATGCCCTCCTTGCCTGGTCCGTGAGTTTTGGTGGGCGGCCCTCTCTTGGCAGGTTTGTTGTGGTGCCATATTCTTTCCATTTTTTAATAATAGATTTAATGGTGCTCCGTGGGATGTTCAGAGTTTCTGATATTTTTTTATAACCCAACCCTGATCTGTACTTCTCCAAAACTTTGTCCCTGACCTGTTTGGAGAGCTCCTTGGTCTTCATGGTGCCGCTTGCTTGGTGGTGCCCTTTGCTTAGTGGTGTTGCAGACTCTGGGGCCTTTCAGAACAGGTGTATATATACTGAGATCATGTGACAGATCATGTGACACTTAGATTGCACACAGGTGGACTTTATTTAACTAATTATTTGACTTCTGAAGGTAATTGGTTGCACCAGATCTTATTTATGGGCTTCATAGCAAAGGGGGTGAATACATATGCACGCATCCCTTTTCCGTTATTTATTTTTTAGAATTTTTTGAAACAAGTTATTTTTTTCAATTCACTTCACCAATTTGGACTATTTTGTGTATGTCCATTACATGAAATCCAAATAAATCAATTTAAATAACAGGTTGTAATGCAACAAAATAGGAAAAATGCCAAGGGGGATTAATACTTTTGCAAGGTACAAGAAGCCCTAACAAGAATAGTAAACCAACTAAAATTCAGAGAAGTGAGGACATTTTGCCAGTCCTCACTTGTAAAAAGGCTATTTTAGGCTTAGGGGTTAGGTTTAGGATTAGGAGTTGAGGTTAGGAATGGGAATCCATTTTTGGTCCTCAAAAAGTCCTCACAAGTATAGTGTGTGTGTGTGTGTGTGTGTGTGTGTGTGCTGCTCTGTGTGTGGTGTGAATATGTTTGTTCAAGGAATTACTTCTGTTTCTGTCTGTATGTGTGTCTGTGTGTGTTTTGTCAGAAGGGAGCACGAGGTTCCAGCGTGTGGAAGGATCATCTTAAATGTCAGCTTTTGTAGGGCCTATGACATTTGAGCTTGTTAACATTCCTCCTTTCACTTCAATTACAGAGGTCCACTGTCTGTCCAACCCAAGGGCTGGCGTAGGGGGGAGGCAGAGGGGGGAGAAAGGGGGAGACAGGGGGAGGCAGCTTTGTTTAGGTACACTCTTAGAAAAAAAATGCTATCTAGAACCTAAAAGGGTTCTTCGGCCGTCCCCATAGCAGAACCCTTTTTGGTTCCATGTAGAACCCTTTACACAGAGGAACCGAAAATAGTTCTACCTGGAACCAAAAAGGGTTCTCCTATGGGGACAGCCAAATAACCCTTTTAGGATCTAGATATCAATTTTTTCTAAGAGCGTAGTACACTGTCCAACCCATGAGGCTGGGGGTGGGGTGGGGAGGGGAAGAGGGGGAGAGACAGAAGGGAGACAAGGGGAAGAGGGGGGTATTTTAGGGGGAGTTTTACTGGGTACTGGTCCCCGTCTGTGGTGACCCCATTCCTCCCTTTGTCCCAGTGACAGGGCAGATTCCTGGGCTAGTTAGGGAGGGGAGAGAGGCTGGGACTCTATGAGGCTGAGTCATTATGAGGGACACCATGGTGTGAACAGACAGAACAATCCCCCTGGTTGCTGAGCAGTGAAGGGAGCACAATAAATCCATTAGCTAAACTATTGAACTCTGGACAGGAGTGATGAGTCTATACACCACTGGCAGTTGCAGTGACGCCCCTTAAAGTTAAATTACTATCATCAAGGGCATAGGAGACCCCCCTATGTTAGAGACAGGTACAATTATTTAAAAATATACAGTATATATACAGTACCAGTGAAAGGTTTGGACACACCTACTTATTCCAGGGTTTTTCTTTTTTTTTTACTATTTTCTACATTGTAGAATAATAGTGAAGACATCAAAACTATGAAATAACACATATAGAATCATGTAGTAACCAAAAAAGTGTTAAACAAATCAAAATATATTTTACATTTGAGATTCTTCAAATAGTCACCCTTTGCCTTGATGACAGCTTTGCACACTCTTGGCATTCTCTCAACCAGCTTCATGAGGTAGTCACCTGGAATGCATTTCAATTAACAGTTGTGCCTTCTTAAAAGTTAATACATGGAATTCTTCTTAATGCGTTTGAGCCAATCAGTTGTGTTGTGACAAGGTAGGGGGCGGTATACAGAAGATAGCCCTATTTGGTAAAAGACCAAGTCCATATTATGGCAAGAACAGCTCAAATAAGCAAAGAGAAACAACAGTCCATCATTACTTTAAGATCAGAAGGTCAGTCAATATGGAACATTTCAAGAACATTGAAAGTTTCTTCAAGTGCAGTCGCAAAAACCATCAAGCACTATGATGAAACTGGCTCTCATGGAAGACCCAGAACTACCTCTGCTGCAGAGGATAAATTCATTAGAGTTACCAGCCTCAGAAATTGCAGCCCAGATAAATGCTTCACAGAGTTCAAGTAACAGACCCATCTCAACATCAACTGTTCAGAGGGGACTGTGTGAATCAGGCCACACTGTCTGTGATTTATTTAGAATTCAAGGCACACTTAACCAGCATGGCTACCACATCATTCTACAGCAATACGCCATCCCATCTGGTTTGAGCTTAGTGGGACTATCATTTGTTTTTCAACAGGACAATGACCCAACACACCTCCAGGCTGTGTAAGGGCTATTTTACCATGAAGGAGAGTGATGGAGTGCTGCATCAGATGACCTAGCCTCCACAATCCCCCGACCTCAACCCAATTGAGATGGTTTGTTATGAGTCGGACCGCAGAGTGAAGGAAAAGCAGCCAACAAGTGCTCAGCATATGTGGGAACTCCTTCAAGACTGTTGGAAAAGCATTCCAGGTGAAGCTGGTTGAGAGAATGCCAAGAGTGTGCAAAGCTGTCATCAAGGCAAAGGGTGTCTATTTGAAGAATCTCAAATATAAATTATATTTTGATTTGTTTAACATTTTTTTGTTTACTATATGATTCCATATGTGTTATTTCATAGTTGTGATGTCTTCACTATTATTCTACAATGTAAAAAATAGTAAAAAATAAAGAAAAACCTTTGAATGAGTAGGTGTGTCCAAACTTTTGACTGGTAGTGTATATACATACATTTGCGAGAATTGTATTTTGAAAAACGACTGCTTCATTCTACTCTCAGTTGTTAATAGCAGTGTGACAGTGTATGAGGGAGAGAAAAAGCCCTGTGTAGCAGCACCATCAATACTCACCACACAGGGGAAAGTAATTGTTGTTGGCAACAACAAAGTCAGTTTAAGTAAAAAGTCTATGAATGTGAATAAACTTTGATATGTTAGAATGAACGTGAGCAACTATAAGCTTTCTCCTGGCTAATAGCTAGTTAGCTTTACATTTACAGTTTATTCATTTTTAGCTGTGCCAAGTTTTATCTAACTAGATAACGCTGTGTAGTTCTGGTTGTGTGAAAAACTGACAGTGATTGTTTTGAAGCCAAGAATACTTGCTAGTTACAGAATTACTTGCACAATCACTGTCTTAGTCTTCATCATAGGGTCAGCAAGTTAACAATGGATGTGTCACCAGTCAAGAAGAGAGAAAAATAAGACATGTTTTCTTTTTTTAATAGTGCAAAGGACTGTAAGTAAGGTTATTGGCAACTGCCTGCACACCAGCCTGCACACCAGCCTGCACACCAGCCTGCACACCAGCCTGCACACCAGCCTGCACACCAGCCTGCACACCAGCCTGCACACCAGCCTGCACACCAGCCTGCACACCAGCCTGCACACCAGCACACCACCCCTGGCACACTAGCTGGCACATTTGAAATACTTCAGCTTTTTATTTATTTTATTTTATTTCACCTTTATTTAACCAGGTAAGCCAATTGAAAACAAGTTCTCATTTACAACTGCGACCTGGCCAAGATAAAGCAAAGCAGTGCGATAAAAACAACAACACAGAGTTACATATTGGGTAAAACAAAACATAAAGTCAAAAATACAACAGAAAATATAAAATATATATACAGTGTGTGCAAACGTAGCAAGTTATGGAGGTAAGGCAATAAATAGGCCATAGTGCAAAACAATTACAATTAGTATTAACACTGGCTTAGATGTCTTTAACTTCATCACAGTGATTATGTGTCATGAAGTTCATGTGTTAAGACTTTGTTTGGTCCTATCATGATCATGGCAGGAGAATGATAGCCATGAATAGACAGACAGGCATAGAGGGAGAGAGAGAGCGGTAAGATAGTTAGAAGTGCCTCTCCAAGCCCATAGAGTTCATAGGCTGATGATCTGTCATAGTGTGAATCAATCAGAATTTATATACACTGAGTGTACAAAAACATTAAGGACATCTGCTCTTTCCATGACATAAACTGACCAGGTGAATCCAGGTAAAAGCTATGATCCCTTCTTGGTGTCACTTGTTAAATCTACTTCAATCAGTGTAGATGAAGGGGAGGAGACAGGTTAAAGAAGGATTGTGTATGTGTGCCATTCAGAGGGTTAATGGGCAAGACAAAATATTGAAGTGCCTTTGAATGGTGTATGGTAGTAGCTGCCAGCCGCACTGGGCTTTTCACACTCAACAGTTTCCCGTGTGTATAAAGAATGGTCCAACACCCAAAGGACATCCAGCCAACTTGACACAACTTTGGGAATAATTGGAGTCAACATGGGCCGACGAATTGAGGCTGTTCTGAGGACAAAACAGCAACTAAATATTAGGAAGGTGTTCCTAATGTTTGGTATACTCAGTGTATTTGATCTCTGATGAAGTCATAGCATCTTAAGTCTAAAGGGTGTATTGCATGAGTTAACTTCAAAGAGAGGCAGCCATGATGATATTATATTTTTTATAATTGTGACTCGTTTCAGGAAACTAGGCGTATGTTACGGGTCACTACTTCACAGGAGAGCCATTTGAACGTAAACTTTTTTTAAAAATCTAAATGTGTTTTTTGGCAGAAATGCCTTCTGGAACATGTGAACTTTCATGTGCCTTAATAACAAACGTATATGCCATTTGTAAATACGAATAAAATGGTTAAATTACGAGCCTAGTTGGTTTAGCCACAGAAAAAGACAGCAACCTTCCCGCTAGCCATGATTGGCTGAGATAATGAGTGGGCTGGACATGTTGAGAGATGAGTTCTGATTTGTCTGCCATATAGCACGCTTCTGTCTATTTGAGCTGGTCAGTATGTGTAGGTAATCCTGTCTAACACAGTTTAAAAATATACAGTGGGGGAAAAAAGTATTTAGTTAGCCACCAATTGTGCAAGTTCTCCCACTTAAAAAGATGAGAGAGGCCTGTAATTTACATCATAGGTACACATCAACTATGACAGACAAATTGAGAAAAAATAATCCACAAAATCACATTGTAGGATTTTTTATGAATTTATTTGCAAATTATGGTGGAAAATAAGTATTTGGTCACCTACAAACAAGCAAGATTTCTGGCTCTCACAGACCTGTAACTTCTTCTTTAAGAGGCTCCTCTGTCCTCCACTCGTTACCTGTATTAATGGCACCTGTTTGAACTTGTTATCAGTATAAAAGACACCTGTCCACAACCTCAAACAGTCACACTCCAAACTCCACTATGGCCAAGACCAAAGAGCTGTCAAAGGACACCAGAAACAAAATTGTAGACCTGCACCAGGCTGGGAAGACTGAATCTGCAATAGGTAAGCAGCTTGGTTTGAAGAAATCAACTGTGGGAGCAATTATTAGGAAATGGAAGACATACAAGACCACTGATAATCTCCCTCGATCTGGGGGCTCCACGCAAGATCTCACCCCGTGGGGTCAAAATGATCACAAGAACGGTGAGCAAAAATCCCAGAACCACACGGGGGGGACCTAGTGAATGACCTGCAGAGAGCTGGGACCAAAGTAACAAAGCCTACCATCAGTAACACACTACGCCGCCAGGGACTCAAATCCTGCAGTGCCAGACGTGTCCCCCTGCTTAAGCCAGTACATGTCCAGGCCCGTCTGAAGTTTGCTAGAGTGCATTTGGATGATCCAGAAGAGGATTGGGAGAATGTCATATGGTCAGATGAAACCAAAATAGAACTTTTGGTAAAAACTCAACTCGTCGTGTTTGGAGGACAAAGAATGCTGAGTTGCATCCAAAGAACACCATACCTACTGTGAAGCATGGGGGTGGAAACATCATGCTTTGGGGCTGTTTTTCTGCAAAGGACCAGGACGACTGATCCGTGTAAAGGAAAGAATGAATGGGGCCATGTATCGTGAGATTTTGAGTGAAAACCTCCTTCCATCAGCAAGGGCATTGAAGATGAAACATGGCTGGGTCTTTCAGCATGACAATGATCCCAAACACACCGCCCGGGAAACGAAGGAGTGGCTTCGTAAGAAGCATTTCAAGGTCCTGGAGTGGCCTTAGCCAGTCTCCAGATCTCAACCCCATAGAAAATCTTTGGAGGGAGTTGAAATCCGTGTTGCCCAGCGACAGCCCCAAAACATCACTGCTCTAGAGGAGATCTGCATGGAGGAATGGGCCAAAATACCAGCAACAGTGTGTGAAAACCTTGTGAAGACTTACAGAAAACGTTTGACCTGTGTCATTGCCAACAAAGGTTATATAACAACGTATTGAGAAACTTTTGTTATTGACCAAATACTTATTTTCCACCATAATTTGCAAATAAATTCATAAAAAATCCTACAATGTGATTTTCTGGATTTTCTTTCTCATTTTGTCTGTCATAGTTGACGTGTACCTATGATGAAAATTACAGGCCTCTCTCATCTTTTTAAGTGGGAGAACTTGCACAATTGGTGGCTGACTAAATACTTTTTTTCCCCACTGTATATATTGCGTAGTAGAACTGCATAAGTGTTGCTCTCCACTTTCTGGAGGACCGAGTTTTGGAATCAGTGGAATTAGAGTATGATAGCTAAGGAGATGAAGAAAAAACCTGGCTCCGGATTACATCTTCAAACTAAGGGCAACCATAGCATCCATGATAGGGAGAAGCGTCCATCCATGATGTGTACGGGTAAGATAGTCTAGCTAGCTACATGTTCAGATATTACAAGTTTCTAATTTTGACAGAAAGTCGTTTTCATTTCAAGTTAAAGTGTACTGTTAGCTAGCTAGCTAATGTTAGCTGGCTGGCTCGCTAGCAAACGTTACGTGTATGATCTTATTATTCGTATCTCAGAGCCATTTGCTTTGCTAGTTATAGCCTAATGTTAGCTAGCTAACATTGGACCTGGTTGGTTAGCTACCTGCAGATTCATGCAGGGTAGTAATGTCATGAGTTGGGATTATGGTTCATTGTTTAGCTAGCTAGCTAAACAATAGAATGTCACTGCGACAACTGTTGATAGACGTAGCTGGTAAATTTGCTCTGGCTATCTACTATTTCAGAGCACTCTCGTCTGAGTGTGCCAGTGCGCAGAATAACTGACGAATTTACAAACGCTCAACACCCGTTGAATATGGCAGGTGTCAGTAAACGTTGGCAAAAAAGCGTAAATTGTTGCCAGCAGCACAGTTGCAGTCACCAACGCTCTGGATAACATAAAAACAGCCTAACCAGCTCCGCTAGGGCGAGTAAAATGGTGAGTGAGCTGTTGTGTCTGGAAGTAGCTAGCAAGCTAGCCAACGCTAGCCAGTTAGCTTGGGTGCTTGACTGCTGTTGAAGGACAAAATGCTCGGATCAACCCTTAAAGAGATGGGAGGGGCTAAAGCTTAAGAGGGTGTGAACGATGTTGAATGGGTGTAGACAAAGAAGAGCTCTACAGTAGGTACCAAAACATTCAAAGGCCATTTTCTCAAAAGTGAGGTTACAAGTTTATCAACTGTCAAAGCAGAATTAATTTCATATTGTTCCTCAAATTCAGTGTATGATATACCATTTTGTAGCTCTGTGTCTCTGTTTTTATCCAATGTAAAAAACACAATTTCAAGTTGTGTGAGAGAGAGAGAGAGAGAGAGAGAGACTGAGAGAGAGAGAATAAAGAAGAAAGAGAGAGAGAGAGAGAGAGAGAGCGAGAGAGAGAGAGAGAGAGAGACAGAGAGAGACAGAGAGAGAGATAAACAGATCAATAGATTGTACCTGTTTGTAACGTTGGAAGCTCCTCATCATCATCCAGAGAGAGAACAAGCTGATCTTCAAAAACCTATTTTACAAAACAGAAAATAAACATAGATCAGATAGCCACACACAGCTACAGTGAGGGAAAAAAGTATTTGATCCCCTGCTGATTGTGTACGTTTGCCCACTGACAAAGAAATGATCAGTCTATAATTTTAATGGTTGGTTTATTTGAACAGTGAGAGACAGAATAACAACAAAAAAATCCAGAAGAACGCATGTCGAAAATGTTATAAATTGATTTGCATTTTAATGAGGGAAATAAGTATTTGACCCCCTCTCAATCAGAAAGGTTTCTGGCTCCCAGGTGTCTTTTATACAGGTAACGAGCTGAGATTAGGAGCACACTCTTAAAGGGAGTGCTCCTAATCTCAGTTTGTTACCTGTATAAAAGACACCTGTCCACAGAAGCAATCAATCAATCAGATTCCAAACTCTCCACCATGGACAAGACCAAAGAGCTCTCCAAGGATGTCAGGGACAAGATTGTAGACCTACACAAGGCTGGAATGGGCTACAAGACCATCGCCAAGCAGCTTGGTGAGAAGGTGACAACAGTTGGTGCGATTATTCGCAAATGGAAGAAACACAAAATAACTGTCAATCTCCCTCGGCCTGGGGCCCCATGCAAGATCTCACCTCGTGGAGTTGCAATGATCATGAGAACGGTGAGGAATCAGCCCAGAACTACACGGGAGGATCTTGTCAATGATCTCAAGACAGCTGGGACCATAGTCACCAAGAAAACAATTGGTAACACACTACGCCGTGAAGGACTGGAATCCTGCAGTGCCCACAAGGTCCCCCTGCTCAAGAAAGCACATATACAGGCCCGACTGAAGTTTGCCAATGAACATCTGAATGATTCAGAGGAGAACTGGGTGAAAGTGTTGTGGTCAGATGAGACCAAAATCGAGCTCTTTGGCATCAACTCAACTCGCCATGTTTGGAGGAGGAGGAATGCTGCCTATGACCCCAAGAACACCATCCACACCGTCAAACATGGAGGTGGAAACATTATGCTTTGGGGGTGTTTTTCTGCTAAGGGGACAGGACAACTTCACCGCATCAAAGGGACGATGGACGGGGCTACGTACCGTCAAATCTTGGGTGAGAACCTCCTTCCCTCAGCCAGGGCATTGAAAATGGGTCGTGGATGGGTATTCCAGCATGACAATGACCCAAAACACACGGCCAAGGCAACAAAGGAGTGGCTCAAGAAGAAGCACATTAAGGTCCTGGAGTGGCCTAGCCAGTCTCCAGACCTTAATCCCATAGAAAATCTGTGGAGGGAGCTGAAGGTTCGAGTTGCCAAACGTCAGCCTCGAAACCTTAATGACTTGGAGAAGATCTGCAAAGAGGAGTGGGACAAAATCCCTCCTGAGATGTGTGCAAACCTGGTGGCCAGCTACAAGAAACGTCTGACCTCTGTGATTGCCAACAAGGGTTTTGCAACCAAGTACTAAGTCATGTTTTGCAGAGGGGTCAAATACTTATTTCCCTCATTAAAATGCAAATCAATTCATAAAATTTTTGACATGCGTTTTTTTGTTGATATTCTGTCTCTCACTGTTCAAATAAACCTACCATTAAAATTATAGACTGATCATGTCTTTGTCAGTGGGCAAAAGTACAAAATCAGCAGGGGATCAAATACTTTTTTCCCTCACTGTATATGAGAGGATGCAGTGAATGCATGTGGGCAGTCCATAAGCGGAGCTCTGCTCCTTCGAATCGTCATAATGAAACACACACACACACACACAATAAGGCAAAAAGCTTTCCCAGAGAAAGAGCAAAAAATGCATGCACACCGCATACTTACTCTCATCACCCTCACACAACACACACAGAGAAAAACAGATCCAGACACACACACACATCAAACTCATTGATGTACCAGGTCATTTCATTTGAAAAGAAGAGCAAACTGATATACTCACACTATCCACGAGAGTGAGGTCTCCCAGTGGCAGCCCCCTGCCCAGACCTGCAGAGGAGGAGAATGATTCTTATATCACCCTCTAACACCCTTTAAATAAGCAGTGTGATTGGCCACAAGAAGAAACAGATGACTTCTCCAGTAAACATGCTGGAATCACTGCTAGCCTGACTCTGCTTCACTAGCAGCAGAGCTAAAGCAACATATGAGGAAGAGATAGGTTGTTTCCTAGTACAGATCTATAGATCTATCGTGTTCCCCTCCAGTCTGGCTGGGGCTGCTGGGGGATGAGGTCGATACTGAGATAGACTTCCTGTCTATCTATGTACGCATTGATATCAAGCCTGCCGTCGCTATGGTTACCAGAAACAAGAGAGATCGGCAGTGTGTGTGTCTTTGAGGCGGCAGCAACTGCTCTGAGTCTCTTGTACTCACTGCTCTTCTCTCTTTCTCTCATCTCTCCTCTGTCTCCCCTCTCTCTCTCTCTCTCTCTCTCTCTCTCTCTCTCTCTCTCTCTCTCTCTCTCTCTCTCTCTCTCTCTCTCTCTCTCTCTCTCTCTCTCTCTCTCTCTCTCTCTCTCTCTCTCGCATCTCTCCTTCTCTGTCTCCCCTCTCTCTCTCTCTCTCTCTCTCATCTCTCATTCTCTGTCTCCCCTCTCTCTCTCTCAATTCAATTCAATTTCAATTCAATTTAAGGGCTTTATTGGCATGGGAAACGTATGTTAACATTGCCAATGCAAGTGAAGTAGATAGTAAACAAAAGTGAAATAAACAATAAATATTAACAGTAAACATTACACTCAGAAGTTACAAAAGAATAAAGACATTTCAAATGTCATATTATGTATATATACAGTGTTGTAACAAAACAATGTGCAAATAGTTAAAGTACAAATGGGAAAATAAATAAATATAAATATGGGTTGTATTTACAATGGTGTTTGTTCTTCACTGGTTGCCTTTTTCTTGTGGCAACAGGTCACAAATATTGCTGCTGTGATGACACACTGTGGTTTTTCACCCAGTAGATAAGGGAGTTTATCAAAATTGGGTTTGTTTTCTAATTCTTTGTGGATCTCTGTAATCTGAGGGAAATATGTGTCTCTAATTTGATCATACATTTGGCAAGAGGTTATGAAGTGCAGCTCAGTTTCCACCGCATTTTGTGGGCAGTGTGTACATAGCCTGTCTTCTCTTGAGAGCCAGGTCTGCCTTTCTCAATTGCAAGGCTATGCTCACTGAATCTGTACATAGTCAAAGCTTTCCTTAAATTTGGGTCAGTCATAGTGTTCAGGTATTCTGCCACTGTGTACTTTCTGTTTAGGGCCAAATAGCATTCTAGTTTGCTCAGTTTTTTTGTTAATTCTTTCCAATGTGTCAAGTAATTCTCTTTTTGTTTTCTCATGATTTGGTTGGGTTTAATCGTGTTGTTGTTGTTGTCCTGGGGCTCTGTGGGGTCTGTTTGTGTTTGTGAACAGAGCCCCAGGACCAGCTTACTTAGGGGACTCTTCTCCAAGTTAATCTCTCTGTAGGTGATGGCTTTGTTATGGAAGGTTTGGGAATCACTTCCTTTTAAGTGGTTATAGAATTTAACGGCTCTTTTCTGGATTTTGATAATTAGCGGGTATCGTCCTAATTCTGCTCTGCATGCATTATTTGGTGTTTTTCGTTGTACACAGAGGATATTTTTGCACGCAGAGTCTCAATTTTGTGAATTCTTGGTTGGTGAGCGGACCCCAGACCTCACAACCATAAAGGGCAATGGGTTCTATAACTGATTCAAGTATTTTTAGCCAGATCCTAATTGGTATGTTGAATTTTATGTTCCTTTTGATGGCATAGAAGGCCCCCCCCTCTCTCTCTCTCTCTCTCTCTCTCTCTCTCTCTCTCTCTCTCTCATTCTCTGTCTCCCCCCTCTCTCTCTCTCTCTCTCTCTTTCATCTCTCCTTCTCTGTCTCCTCTCTTTCTCTCTCTCTCATCTCTCCTTCTCTGTCCCGCCTCTCTCTCTCATCTCTCCTTCTCTGTCTCACCTCTCTCTCTCTCATCTCTCCTTCTCTGTCTCCTCTCTCTCTCTTTCTCTCTCTCTCTCTCTCCTCTCCTCTCCTTCTCTGTCTCACCTCTCTCTCGTTCTTCTCTCTCTCTCTCTCTCTCTCTCTATCCTCTCGCTCCCTTTATCCTTTGTCTCTCTCTCTCTCTCTCTCTCTCTCTCTCTCTCTCTCTCTCTCTCTCTCTCTCTCTCTCTCTCTCTCTCTCTCTCTCTCTCTCTCTCTCTCTTTCTCTCCTCTTCCCCCTTGCCTCATTAGTCGCTCTCATATAGACTCCCTCTCATTGTCCCTGTGCAGTGTGTATCCTGTGTAGCACGCAACTTGCTGACATTTGTGTACTGGCTGGGTGCTGTGTGGTGTGGTGCATGCATGTGTGTGTTTGGACTGGACTCTGCTCTTCTCTCTGTGTCCTATGTGCAAACACTGTTCATGGCCTGGCCTTTGCATTCTATTTGTGGCAACTGAACCTGTCCACCAGTAAATAGTGCTGTTTGTGGACCCAAAGAAAGAGCCATGACTGAGACCATGACTCTCTGAACAGAGTTTGCTGAAAAGACTCATCCCCAGTGGTATAGTGGAGGGTATACGCAGGTATACGCCGTATACCCACTTATTGTTCAGTGGGCATTGCGTATACTCACTTCTTAATCCCCACGATGCGTATCAAAGTAGTGTAGTGGAGGTATATGCTGTATCAATTAATAAGGCTGATGGAACAGATCAGAATGTTTACCTTAAAATGTTGATTAAAATATAATTTATTCACATTGTAGGTGCAGCAATGTGCACACGGTGGTAGGCCTATGCGCGAACGTTCCAAAATTCAATTTGTGGGAAAACACCATTCTAAAATGCAAGCGGTTTCATGGGCAGAGATTGAAATATCTGTTAGAAAGAGCGGAGATCTAAAGATGCAACAGCTATCATGGGTTGCTAATCTGACTAGGATAATGCCTTTGGCTGCTAAACAATGAAAGAAAGTTGAAAGAAAACCATTAGAACAGGAGAACGTCTTCATAAAAATAATTGCCTCCACGTTTCTATGGTGGGATTTTGGCTATAGGCTATTTTGAAACAAGGTAAGACCTGCCTCATAATATGAAATAAATGTTCAGGTTTCAAACTATTAAGGAACAGGAAAAATATAGCGATGCTAATAATAGACCTAACCGTTTTCTGGTAGATGGAAAGGCTTTCCCAAAAACCTATGATATCATGAATATTTCCATCAATCCAGTGGCCATTTGTTTGCAAATTCCATCTCATGTGCTACAGAAACACCTAACCAAACAACAGAGCTAGGTGCCCATTAAAAGGGTAACTACACTCAAAAATCTACATTTCTTAGATTTTTCCCAGACCTCAAAAGTGGTCTCCTGATGTGGTTTAAGCATTGTTATGGATTTATAACATCCAATGTTGTTGTTGCCTTTTGTGAACTAACACTTGCACTTTTCCCCCCATTTCTAGCACTGACTTTGCTGATAGTTACTTTATTGAGGAAAAATGTGAAGACTAATGTGACTGAGATAAGCATCTGCTAAATGACTAAAATGACAAATTAGAAACCTGTGTATTTCTGACTCAGTTGACAGCCTCATTTATCTGTTTCAATAGTAGGCCTACTATTAGTCTACTTGAACAGTACAGCTTGGGTTGGCCTGACTGTGAGAGACCAATATGGGATTTATCATTTTAGGTCATTCAGAGTGTATGTCACTGTTTCTCATATAATTTTTCACACAGAGTGACTTTCCTTCGCCGGGCGGGCCGTTTGGGAAATGTTTGGCAACATTTGAGTATACCCACTACTCCAGGAACCACTACATCACTGCTCATCCCATAGCCTATGTGGCAGTCTGTTTCTGCTCTCTTCCAAACTCCTTATGGAATTGTCATGCCAATGTTTAGCTTGACAATGACAATAGAGTAGGCAAAAGCACAAACAGATCTAGGAACAGGCTATTATCACCAGATTAAAGTCACAATCCTGAGTTTGGTGTTTCACGCTCACCTCCGTCACTGGCATCACTTGTATGGACGTCCACTCTGTAACTGTCCTCCATCTGAACATCACCTCTCAGTGCTGAGATCTGTGACAAATACAGGAGCTCCGTGACAACATGCTCTTAATAATAATAATAAACTAATACTGTAGGTAACATAATCTATGAACTTCAATGTCAATGTATTCATTATATTATAAAGGTTTGATTACAGTAAAACATGAATGAATAAATTACATTTCCACTTCCTTTAGGCCTAAGTATTTTAGCAGATACACACAGTTACAGTTCGTCCTTAAACGTTCATAGTTGTAAACATTACAATAAAACACAGCAATAGGTTGCTACAACAACATTATGCAACCTAATCGTTCAACAGTCATATTAATGTCACTGTGGTAGCTATCTGTCATTCAACCACAGGAGGTTGGTGGCAACTTCATTGGGGAGGACGGAATCATGGTAATAGCTGGAGCGGAGTTAGTGGAATGGTATCAAATACATAAAACACATGGTTTCCATTTGTTTGATGCCATTCCATTTACTCTGTTCCAGCCATTATTATGAGCCATCTTCCCCTCAGCAGCCTCCACCACATTCAACAGTTAGTTGATGAAACAGGGCAATTATCTGTGATCATGTTTACGACTCAGTGTGTGTAACATCCACATTACAACCTATAATTATACCAGATTTACTGCATAAGTAAGATCCACCGGTATGAACAAGAACTAGCCAAACTATGTGAGCATTAGTTAGAAAACATATTAGCAAGATCAAACACTGACAGTTGTATTACATTGTACTACAGTAGAGAATTAAGTCAGCTTTAGTTTTTCCTTAAAATCTACACAATGTTTTCCTCCATAATCCACTGGACTCACCTGAACAGAAAAATACCTTGAGCTAAAAACTGAACACTGCTTTGAATTCTGGGTCCCAATCCACAAAGCATAGAGTAGGAGTGCTGATCTAGGATCAGGTCCCCACATGTCCATGTAATCTTATTTAATATGATCTTAAAGGCAAAATTGATACTAGATCAGCACTACCACACTTTGGATACAGGCCCTGATCTCACCTGTCTGAGGATGTTGTGGTTCGTCAGTTTCTCTCTGAGGACCAGGATGTTGCCCAGAACACTGCTCTCAGGGCCCCCCAGGAAGGTGAGGGAGAGGGAGAGGGAGCCAGACCCAGGACAGACCCTCAGTACACGGGTCCTATCTGCCCATATACACGACACCCCGATAAGGGGAGACCTCTGAGGGACAGGGGGACTGTATGGAAGTGAAGTGGAAAGGTATGTATTAGTTATCTGATTGGGTTGGCCATTTTCAGTCTTATAACAATCATCACTCACACAAATGATTGCTCTTGGGTCGTTATTGTAAAAGAGACTGTGTTCTCAATGAGTTACCTGGTTAAATAAAGGCAATAAATACATAAACATGATGTTGATATAATCTTTGTGATGAAAAGAGGCTGGTCATGGCTGGTCATGGCTCACATCAACACCATTATCCCAGAAACCCTAGACCCACTCCAATTTGCATACCGCCCCAACAGATCCACAGATGATGCAATCTCTATTGCACTCCACACTGCCCTTTCCCACCTGGACAAGAGGAACACCTACGTGAGAATGCTATTCATTGACTACAGCTCAGCATTCAACACCATAGTGCCCTCAAAGCTCATCACTAAGCTAAGGATCCTGGGACAAAACACCTCCCTCTGCAACTGGATCCTGGACTTCCTGACGGGCCGCCCCCAGGTGGTAAGGGTAGGTAACAACACACCTGCCACACTGATCCTCAACACGGGGGCCCCTCAGGGGTGCGTGCTCAGTCCCTCCTGTACTCCCTGTTCACCCATGACTGCATGGCCAGGCACGACTCCAACACCATCATCAAGTTTGCCGACGACACAACAGTGGTAGGCCTGATCACCAACAACGATAAGACAGCCTATAGGGAGGAGGTCAGAGACCTGGCTGTGTGGTGCCAGGATAACAACCTCTCCCTCAACGTGACCAAGACAAAGGAGATGATTGTGGACTATAGGAAAAAAAAGAGTACTGAGCACGCCCCCATTCTTATCGACGGGGCTGTAGTGGAACAGGTTGAGAGCTTCAAGTTCCTTGGTGTCCACATCACCAACGAACTATCATGGTCCAAACACACCAAGACAGTTGTGAAGAGGGCACGACAAAGCCTATTCCCCCTCAGGAGACTGAAAATATTTGGCATGGGTCCTCAGATCGTCAAAAAATTATGCAGCTGCATCATCGAGAGCATCCTGACTGGTTGCATCACCGCCTGGTATGGCAACTGCTTGGCCTCTGACCGCAAGGCACTACAGAGGGTAGTGCGTACGGCCCAGTACATCACTGGGGCCAAGCTTCCTGCCATCCAGGACCTCTATACCAGGCGGTGTCAGAGGAAGGCCCTCAAAATTGTCAAAGACTCCAGCCAACCTAGTCATAGACTGTTCTCTCTGCTACCGCACGGCAAGCGGTACCGGAGTGCCAAGTCTAGGTCCAAAAGACTTCTCAACAGCTTCTACCCCCAAGCCATAAGACTCCTGAACAGCTAATCATGGCTACCCAGACTATTTGCACTGCCCCCCCAACCCTACCCCCACCCCATATTTTTACGCTGCTGCTACTCTGTTAATTATTTATGCATAGTCACTTTAACTCTACCCACATATTACTTCAACTACCTCAACTAGCCGGTGCCCCCGCACATTGACTCTGCACCGGTACCCCCCTGTATATATAGCCTCCCTACTGTTATTTTATTTTACTTCTGCTCTTTTTTTCTCAACACTTTTTTGTTGTTGTTTTATTTTACTTTTTATTAAAAATAAATGCACTGTTGGTTAAGGGCTGTAAGTAAGCATTTCACTGTAATGTCTGCACCTGTTGTATTCGGCGCATGTGGCCAATAAAATTAGATTTGATTTGATTTGAAAAGAGGCGGAGACTCACGTAGCGAGTGCCATAAAGAGGGAGTGGTCTCCTCTCCTTTGAGCCAGCTGGAGGGGCGTGTCCCCCTCCTCATTGGGCATGGTCAGTGCCCTCTGACCTTTGGGCTGACCAATCAGGAAGCGGGAGAGATGGAGCAAACCCAGACGGACTGAGAGGTGGAGGAGAGCCTCCCTGGGCTGGAGCTCTGCAGAGAGAGAGAGAGAGAGAGAGAGAGAGAGAGAGAGAGAGAGAGAGAGAGAGAGAGAGAGAGAGAGAGAGAGAGAGAAGAGAGAGAGAGAGAGAGAGAGCAGAGAACAGAGAGAGAGAGAGAGAGAGACAGAGAGAGAGAGAGAGAGAGAGAGAGACAGAGAGAGAGAAGAGAGAGAGAGAGACAGAGAGAGAGGAGACAGAGAGAGAGACAGAGAGAGACAGAGAGAGAGAGAGAGAGAGAGCAGAGAGAGAGAGAGAGAGAGAGCAGAGAGAGAGAGAGAGACAGAGAGAGAGACAGAGAGAGAGAGAGAGAGAGAGAGAGAGCAGAGAGAGAGAGAGAGAGAGAGAGAGACAGAGAGAGACAGAGAGAGAGAGAGAGAGAGATAGAGAGAGACAGAGAGAGACAGAGAGAGAGAGAGAGACAGAGAGAGACAGAGAGAGACAGAGAGAGAGAGAGAGACAGAGAGAGACAGAGAGAGAGAGAGAGAGAGAGAGAGAGAGAGAGAGACAGAGAGAGACAGAGAGAGAGAGAGAGAGAGAGAGAGAGAGAGAGAGAGAGAGAGAGAGAGAGAGAGAGAGAGAGAGAGAAAGAGTAAAATACAATTGAAGACAATGTTAATAACATTGCAGGCAAGATCAATGACAAAAAAACAGTGGAAAAATACTTTTGGAGCAACTTAAATGATATTATGAGCAGAAAACCCAATTCATCGCCATCGTTCATTGAAGTTGATGGGTAATTTATAACAAAACCTTTTGATATAGCCAATCATTTGAATGACTATTTCACTAATAAAGTGGACAAACTAAGAAGTGAAATGACAACATTGAACAGTGAACCATCATATTTGTTTATTGAAGATCTAATAATGAAAGAGAAGGATTGCTGTTTTGAATTTGGTCAAGTTTGTGTGGAAGAGGTGGGAAAACGATTGTTATGCATCAATAATGATAAGCCACCAGGTATAGACAACCTAGATGGGAAACTATTGAGAATGGTAGCAGACTGTATTGACACCCCTATTTGCTATGTCTTTAACCAATGCCTAATGGAGTGTGTGTCCACAGGCGTGGAAGGCGGCTAAAGTAATTCCACTACCTAAAAATAGTAAAGCACCCTTTGCTGGCTCTAACAGCCGACAAATACGTTTGCTGCCTGTTCTTGGTAAACTGATGGAGGAAATTGTTACAGGAGGGGGTCGCAGTTCCGGAGCGACCCACTAGGTGTCAACCTTCGACAACCTTAGGCACCTCCTTACTCACAGTCTGGACTAATCATCATCCTATTGGTGTAACCTGTGTCTACCTGTTCACCTGTGTATTTATGCCCTCACTTCCCTGTGTTCCCTTGTTCAGTTCTCTCTGCTAGTTTCTCTATGCTCAGCAGTACTAATCAGTGTCTGATCGGAGAAGTATGTACAGGTACTCGAGAAGTGTTCTCCCTGTTTCTTTATTACTTCAGTCGTAGTTACTATTTCGTATTTTGGCTGTCAGCCTGTTTTTGGAGACTTATTTGCTCCACCTTTCTTTTATTGTGTTAAGTCCATTGTTTTGTATCCTGGCTTCGGGACCACCAGTAAAGATCCTTGTTTTCACCATCTCTGCCTACTGCCTACTGTCTATCCTGCACCGCACCTGGGTCACAACTCACACCAACCCTTACAGGAAATTGTTTGAACAAATACAATGCTAGTTAACTACTGACTTTCAGCATGCATATAGGGAAGAGCACTCAACTTGTACCGCACTGACTCAGAGAGTCTTAGACCTAAACCTCAGCTGGAGTTGTGCACAAAGGATGTGACCATTGAACAAGTTGAAGAAGCTGAACTCCTAGGAGTAACATTGAATGGTCAGTTATCATTGTCAAGTCATATTGACAAAGTCGTTGTGAAGATGGGGAGAGCTATGTCTGTTATAAAAATATGTTCTGTGTTTTTGAAACAAAGATCAATACTAGTTGATCAGGCTCTGATCTTGTCCCATCTTGATTACTGTCCGGTAATACTGTCAGGTGCAGCAAAGAAAGACCTAGCAAAGCTGCAGCTGGCTCAAAACAAAGCAGCATGCCTTGCCCTTAACTGCTCCCACTGAACTAACATCAACAACATGCATGATAGTCTTTCATGGTTGAGGGTTAAGGAGAAACTGAAAGCAAAAACAGATTTAATGTGTAGCTCAATCATGTATAGAGCCATGTCATCATGGAATGCTCTGCCACCTGAGGTTACTCGGGAGAAAAGCAAGATTAGCTTTAAAAAACAGATAAAAAACATTGTATAACAGCGCCTCCCCTTTCTAAAGATCTAATTTAACTGTACTGTGTATAAGAATATAAATATGTACAGTGCATTCGGAAAGTATTCAGACCCCTTGACTTTTTCCACATTTTGTTACGTTACAGCCTTATTCTAAAACTGATGAAATGTTTATTTTTTATCATCAATCTACACACAATAACCCATAATGACAAAACAAAAACAGGTTTTTATAATTTTTTGCAAATGTATTAAACAGAAATACCTTATTTCAATAAGTATTCAGACCCTTTGCTATGAGACTCGAAATTGAGCTCAGGTGCATCCTGTTTCCATTGATCATCCATGAGATGTTTCTACAACTTGATTGGAGTCCACCTGTGGTAAATTCAATTGATTGCACATGATTTGGAAGGGCACACACCTGTCTATGTAAGGTCCCACAGTTGACAGAGCATGTCAGAGCAAAAACCAAGCCATGAGGTTGAAGGAATTGTCCGTAGAGCTCCGAGACAGGATTGTGTTGAGGCACAGATCTGGGGAAGGGTACCAAAAAATGTCTGCAGCATTGAAGGTCCCCAAGAGCACAGAGGAAGAAGATTGGAACCACCAAGTCTCTTCCTAGAGCTGGCCACCTGGCCAAACTGAGCAATCGGGGGAGGTCAGGGAGGTGACCAAGAACCCGATGGTCACTCTGACAGAGATCCAGAGTTCCTCTGTGGAGGTGGGAGAACCTTCCAGAAGGACAACCATCTCTGCAGCACTCCACCAATCAGGCCTTTATGGTAGAGTGGCCAGACGGAAGCCACTCCTCAGTAAAAGGCACATGACAGCCCGCTTGGAGTTTGCCTAAAGGCACCTAAAGGACTCTCAGACCATGAGAAACAAGATTCTCTGGTCTGATGAAAACAAGATTGAACTCTTTGGCCTGAATGCCAAGCGTCAAGTCCGGAGGAAACCTGGCACCATCCCTACGGTGAAACATAGTGGTGGAATCATCACGCTGTGGGGATGTTTTTCAGCGGCAGGGACTGGGAGACTAGTCAGGATCAAGGGAAAGATGAACGGAGCAAAGTACAGAGAGATCCTTGATGAAAACCTGCTCCAGAGCGCTCAGGACCTCAGACTGGGGCGAAGGTTCACCTTCCAGCAGGATAACGACCCTAAGCACACAGCAAAGACAATGCAGGAGTGGCTTCGGGACAAGTCTCTTAGTGTCCTTGAGTGGCCCAGCCAGAGGCCGTATTTGAACTCGATCAAACATATCTGGAGAGACCTGAAAATAGCTGTGCAGCGACGCTCCCCCACCAACCTGACAGAGCTTGAGAGGATCTGCACAGAAGAATGGGAGAAACTCCCCTAATACAGGTGTGCCAAGCTTGTAGCATCATACCCAAGAAGATGTGAGGCTGTAATCGCTGCCAAAGGTGCTTCTACAAAGTACTGAGTAAAGGGTCTGAATCCTTACGTAAATGTAATATTTCAGTTTATTATTTTTAATACATTTGCAAAAATTTCTAAAAACCTGTTGCTTTGTCATTATGGGGTATTGTGTGTAGATTGATGAGGGGGAAAACATATTTTATACATTTTAGAATAAGGCTGTAACGTAACAAAATGTGGAAGAAGTCAAGTGGTCTGAATACTCTCCGAATGCACTGCATATATGAATAAAGTGTAAATATTATTTTTTGTTGTCGCTTGGGGTCTTTCTATATATAACTCTTATTTTATTTATATATTTTATTTAGAATTTAATGTAATATCTTATGTTGTTATTGTCTATAACTGTTCTGTACTTTTTATGTGGACACCAGGAAGAGTAGCTTCTGCATGTGCAGTACCTAATGGGGATTCTAATAAACTTAACTAAACACTGTGTTCCCTAAAATAGATGAAGACAGACAGAGGTGACAAGCCCTCCATATAAGAATCCCCTGTAGCTCAGTTGGTAGAGCATGGCGCTTGCAACGCCAGGGTTGTGGGTCCGTTTCCCACGGGGGGGGCAGTATGAAAATGTATGCACTCACTAACTGTAAGTCAGTCTGCTAAATGACTAAAATGTAAAAAAATGTAAGAACATTGTAGCCTCTAACATCTCCACCATACATCCCTAAACCTGTTATCCTTCACACAATATCCTTACTGTATACATTACATACTCCACATCTCTCTCTAGACCTAAACACACTTATCATGGCTCCAGGTCAGGTATGAATGTAAGCAAATACACTCTGACTGCACAAACACAGTACATGGTATGCAGCTAGCACATATCAATGATATATACTGCACATAGACGGTTCTGTATTTAGGCCTACTGTAGCTAGCACACAATCCAGGTGGGTGTCATGCTGTGTGAAGTCTAGACTTTATATGTAGAATGCATACCAACAAAGCAGGTCAGGTACTTCACACAGGTGTTAGTTATTATAACAACTCATAAGCATTTCCGCATGTCTCCTGTGCATTGAGGAGTATTCTTAACTGACTTGTAGCTTAGGGCTGTGTCGGTGAAAGTACCACGTTAGCTATGAGGCACACACACACACCACAAGCACAAGGTATTCCTCTAAACCTGCTCAGCGTGTTTTAATAAAGCCAGTGTGTTGGAGGGACCAGGTGCCAGCAGGGCAGAGCACACACACATCCTTCCTATTCCCCTTTGTCACACTGAATTAATTGGTTTTAAAAAGAGAGGGAATAGTCAGTCAATGGTCATTGAGCCTATTCTTTCCTGATAGCTCCATATCTCTTCATTCTGAATCGCTGTCCTACACTTGAACATTCTCTCCATGTCTGTCTCACACCGTGTTCGTTGCCACGGTTACTTACCACTACTGTACCACAAATGCTTGACGATGTACCACTTAACCCTGACCCAATTACTGGACCAGGAACTGTAGGCACAAAAACTGTTCACTGGGAGCTTCATGAAATGGGTTTCCATGGCAGAGTAGACACACACAAGCCTAAGATCACCATGCGCAATACCAAGCGTTGGCTGGAGTGATGTAAAGCTCGCCACCATTGGACTCTGGAGCAGTGGAAATGCGTTCTCTGGCGTGATGAATTACGCTTCAACATCTGGCAGTCCGACGGACGAATCTGGGTTTGGCGGATGCCAGGATAACTCTACCTGCCCCAATGCATAGTGCCAACTGTAAAGTTTGGTGGAGGAGGAATAATGGTCTGGGGCTTTTTTTCATGGTTTGGGCTAGGCCCCTTAGTCCCAGTGAAAATAAATCTTAACGCTACAGCATACAATCACGTTCTAGACGATTCTGTGCTTCCAACTTTGTGGCAACAGTCTGGGGAAGGCCCTTTCCTGTTTCAGCATGACAATGCCCCTGTGCACAAAGCGAGGTCCATACAGAAATGGTTTGTCGAGATCGGTGTGGAAGAACTTGACTGGCCTGCACAGAGCCCTGACCTCAACCCCATCGAACACCTTTGAGATTAATTGGAACGCCGACTGCGAGCCAGGCCTAATCGCCTAACATCAGTGCCCAAACTCACTAATGCTCGTGGCTGAATGGAAGCAAGTCCCCGCAGCAATGTTTCAACATCTGGTGGAAAGCCTTCCCAGAAGAGTGGAGGCTGTTATAGCAGCAAAGGGGGGACCAACTCCATATTAATGCCCATCATTTTTGAATGAGATGCTCAATGAGCAGGTGTCCACATACTTTTGGTCATGTAGTGTACCTTGCAGGTCAACGTTTAGTAAACTAAAATAATTTTTTGAAAATGTAAATTAACTAATTTACAGAGAAAATATTAGAGACATCAGATGTATTGAATGTCTAATTTGCATAAGCTTTTCAAATTCTGTTTTTATATAATCAAATCAAAACAATACAGAGAGAAAAAAAAGAAAAATAACAGACAAATAATAACACAAGGAATAAATACACAATGAGTAACGATTACTTCGCTATATAAACAGGGTACCAGTACCGAGTCAATGTGCAGGGGTATGAGGTAATTGAGGTAGATGTGTACATATAGGTAGGGATAAAGTGACTAGGCAACAGGATAGATAATAAACAGTAGCAGCAGCGTATGTGATGAGTCAAATGAGTTCATGCAAAAAGGGTTAATGCAGATAGTCCGGGTAGCTATTGGTTAACTATTTAACTAACTATTTAGCAGTCTTATGGCTTTGGGGTAGAAGCTGTTCAGGGTTCTGTTGGTTCCAGACTTGGTGCATCGGTACCGCTTGCTATGCGGTAGCAGACAGAACGTTCTATGACTTGGGTGGCTGGAGTCTTTGACCATTTTTAGGGCCTTCCTCTGACACCGCCTGGTATAGAGGTCCTGGATGACAGGGAGCTCAGCCCCAGTGATGTACTGGGCCACACGTACTACCCTCTGTATCCCCTTGCGGTCGGATGCAAAGCAGTTGCCATACCAAGCGGTGTTGCAGCCAGTCAAGATGCTCTCAATGGTGTAGCTGTATAACTTTTTGAGGATCTGAGGGCCCATGCCGACTCTATTCACCGTCCTGAGGGGGAAGAGGCGTTGTCTTGCCTTCTTCACGACTGTGTTGGTGTGTGTGGACCATGATAATTCCTTAGTGATGTGGACACCAAGGAACTTGAAGCTCTGAGAAGGTGCGAGAGGGACGAGAGAGAGAGAGAGAGAGAGAGAGAGAGAGAGAGAGAGAGAGAGAGAGAGAGAGAGAGAGAGAGAGAGAGAGAGAGTGAGTGAGGGAAAGACAGGGAGGAGAGCGACAGAGCCAACTGAGATTCCTGTCCCCTAATGGGGACTGACACTCAGGCACACAGACAATACGTGACCTTTCCGACGAGACAGGCAAGCATTCAACGGCACGATTCACCAAACACAATCACCACTCTTATGTAAGAAGCTGTGGGTGAACTTGGTCTGTATGTACACTGTAGAGAGTGGAGACCTTTCTCTATCCCCTCCTTCACCCTTGCCTTCTCAGTATGATATAGACACAGTAGGTTCAACTAATGTTCTTATCCCGGGCTTTCACTAGCTTGATGAAGTTAAATAGACTTGATAATGAGTTTTGTGTGCATGTAGGCTTCGTTTGAATTGAGCAATGTTGCGGTGGTGCAAGACTGAGGATTTGACAGTCTGTCTTATGTGGTGGTCAAAGGAGAGGGTAGAGTCCAGAATGACACCAAGGTTGTGCGTTCGGGGGAAGGGAGAGACAATAGTGTCGTCTTTGGTGAGGGTGGATTTGGTGCCAATGAGGAGGAGTTCAGCTTTATCACTGTTGAGCTTGAGGAAGTTATGTTGCATCCATGTTATTATTGCAGAGGGGCAGGATTCAATGTGGGTCAGAGGTGGGTTGAGGAGGGATTTGGTGTTGAGGTAGATCTGGGTGTCATCGGCATAGCATTGGAAGTCAAGGTTGAAGTGACGGAGGATCCGACCAAGTGAGAGGATGTAGATGATGAAGAGGAAGGGATCCAGCACAGAGCCCTGGGGGACATCCTGTATAACTGCAGCTGAGTCTGAGGTGTGGCCATTGAGGGAGATTTAGTGGGTCCTGTTTGTGAGGTATGATTGTAGCCAGGAGAGTGCGGTGCCCTCAACACCCAGACCCTCAAGCCTGGTGAGGAGGATCTGATGGCTCACTGTGTCAAAAGCAGCACTCTGGTCGAGGAGAATCAGGATGTTGAGGGCACCAGCATCAGCAGAGGTGAGGAGGTCATTGACAACTTTGAGTAGTGCAGTTTCAGTAATGTAGAGGGGGTGGAAGCCAGACTGGAGGGGCACGAATAGGTTGTTGACAGAGGAGAACAGAGTCTGGGAGTTCTTATTGGAGTTGATGATGATGTTGGATAAGTAGCTGGACCTGGCAACACTGAGGGTATCTCTGTAGGTGGAGAGGGGGAGTTTGTAGGCCTCAGCATGAGATGAAATAAAAGATCCCAGAAATGTTCCATACGCACAAAAAGCTTATTTCTCACAAATGTTGTGCACAAATTTGTTTACATCCCTGTTAGTGAGCATTTCTCCATTGCCAAGATAATCCATCCACCTGACAGGTGTGGCATATCAAGAAGCGAAATAAACAGCATGATCATTACACAGGTGCACCTTGTGCTGGGGACAATAAAAGGGCACATTAAAATGTGCCGTTTTGTCACACAACACAATGTCATAGATGTCTGAAGTTTTGAGGGAGCGTGCAATTGGCATGCTGACTGCAGGAATGTCCACCAGAGCTGTTGCCAGAGAATGTAATGTTTATTTCTCTACCATAAGCCGCCTCCAACGTCGTTTTAGAGAATTTGGCATTCCTGCAGTCAGCATGCCAATTGCCAGTATGTCCAACAGGCCTCAGACCACGTATATGTTGTTGTGTGGGCAAGTGGTTTGCTTATGTCAACGTTGTGAACAGAGTGCCCCATGGTGGCGGTGGGGTTATGGTATGGGCAGGCATAAGCTATGGACATCGAACACAATTGCAGTTTATCAATGGCAATTTGAATGCACAAAAATACAGTGACAAGATCCTGAGGCCCATTGTGAAGCCCATTTTTGTTAAGGTATCTGTGACCAACAGATGCATATCTGTATTCCCAGTCATGTAAAATCCATAGATTGAGGGCCTAATTTATTTATTCCTCATATGAACTGTAACTCAGTAAAATCAATGAAATTGTTGCATGTTGCGTTTATATTTTTGTTCAGTATATAAACATTGTGTATAATAATAACATAATATAATATTATGCCATTTAGCAGACGCTTTTATCCAAAGCGACTTACAGTCATGCGTGCATACATTTTTGTGTATGGGTGGTCCCGGGGATCGAACCCACTACCCTGGCATTACAAGCGCCGTGCTCTACCAGCTGAGCTACAGAGGGCATGACAACGCCTCAATGTATGTATTGAGGCGTTGTCGTGCCCTCTTCACAAATGTGTTGGTGTGTTTGGACCATGATAGACTCTTAGTGATGTGGACACAGAGGACCTTGAAGCTCTCGACTCTGTCACGCCCTGGCTCTGGGGACTCTGTTATGTTGAGCCAGGGTGTGTAGAGTCTATGTTTTGTGTTTCTATGTTCAGGATCTAGTTCATTGTGTTTCTATGTTGGCCGGGGTGGTTCTCAATCAGAGGCAACGAGAATCAGCTGTTGCTTGTTGTCTCTGATTGGGAACCATACTTAGGCAGCCTTGTGTGCATTTGGTATTTTGTGGGATCTTGTTCCGTGTATGGTTAGTGTTTGTTACCAAGGACTTCACGTATCGTTTTGTTGTTTTTGTTCGTGTGGTGAATATAATAAAGTATGTTCGCATTCCACGCTGCGCATTGGTCTACTCCTTTCGACGATCGTGACAGACTCCCTCCACTACAGCGCCGTCGATGTGAATGGGGTTGTGCTCGGCCTTCCGTTTCCTGTAGTCCACAACCAGCTCCTTTGTCTTACTGACATTGAGGGAGAGGTTGTTGTCCTAGCATCACACTGCCAGATCTCTGACCTCTTCCCTATAGGCTGTCTTCATCGTCATCGGTGATCAGGCCTACCACCATCGTGTCATCAGTAAACTTAATGATGGTGTTGGAGTCGTGCGCGACCACGCAGTCGTGGGTGAACAGGGAGTACAGGAAGGTACTAAGCACGCACCCCTGACGGGCCCCTGTGTTGATGGTCAGCGTGGCGGATGTGTTGTTCCCTACCCTCACCACCTGTGGGCGGCCCATCAGGAAGTCCAGGATCCAGTTGCAGAGGGAGGTGTTCAGTCCCAGAGACCTTAGCTTAGTGATGCGCTTCGATGGCACTATGGTGTTGAACACTGAGTTGTAGTCAATGAACAGCATTCTCACGTAGGTGTTCCTTTTGACCAAGTGGAAAAGGGCAGTGTGGAGTGCAATAGAGATTGCATTATCTGTGGATTTGTTGGGGCGGTATGCGAATTGTAATGGATCCAAGGTGTCTGGGTTGATGGTGTTTATGTAAGCCATGACCAGCCTTTCAAAGCATTTCATGGTTACAGGTGTGAGCGCTATGGGGCGATAGTCATTTAGACAGGTTACCTTGGCGTTCTTGGGCACAGGGACTATGATGGTCTGCTTGAAACATGTAGGTATAACAGACTGGGTCAGGGAGAGGTTGAAAATGTCAGTGAAGACACTTGCCAGCTGGTCAGCCCATGCTCTGAGTACGCGTCCTGGTAATCCGTCTGGCCAGTGCTTAATTTGTAAATCGGGAGGTGCTGGAACAAAACGTGAGCGCGATAGGGGGGTGACCTGGGGGGCTCTGAGGTACCAAAACACATTTAAAAATCCCCTTTATAATAAAGCATTCAATGCATTATCATCACGTTTGCGTAGTGGCATAGAGCAGTAGTGTAGAGGCGCTTGCAGAAGTTGCACACATGGGGGAAACTGTTTTGTAGCTTAGGGTCCAAGAAAAGTTTAGCCTTTTATAAATAGATTTCTTGCAATTCTACATCATTTTACATGACTGAATCTTTTTTAATACCGCACAAATGATCGAAATGACAGGCTACTTTGACACTGACAAACTGAGAATCTGAGATCAATAAAAACGACCTTGTCTTCAATCCACCAATAGCCTAGGCCTAGGTCTGTGGAGACACACATATTGTACAATATGAGGAGGAAATTATAAAACTCTTTCCAGTTTCACTGATTCACCCATTGATGCGCAGCTCACTCACTGGCGATGGCTGATGCGCTCGTGCCAAAAGCCTATCTCTCTCTTGGTTTACTTTGTAAAACAATGCTGTTCGCTCAATAGGCCTATTTGGAAATTGATAAAATATTTTGGTAGCCTACAGACTAATTAGTATTCTCTTTTCATCAGGAGCCATTTGTATTTGAAATATTGCGAAAGGCCTCTTTTGGCTGACAGATTTGCGGCGAGTTCCCGACTGTAGGTTATGCCTTGTGATTGGGCTACACACAATCCACAGCTAGGCATTTCTTTTTAAATAAGCTGTGGCTAAATTATAGGCCTTTCATTGAATCTCAATGTAGTTATGTGAGAGATTCAGGCGCTCTTCTCTTTCTCACCACAGGAATGGCCACGCGTTGGTCTCTAGGCTAAAATGTTGCGCAAACCATAAACCCAAGCCGGCCCAACACAAATCAATTCTTAGAATATCAGGCACGTTTTCACATTACGTTTGTTAAGGGGCAGGACAATTACATAGGAGGCAACTCAAATTAACACTGATCACTTTTATTGACATTTTTACATTGAAAACAGTGAAAATAAATGTCATGCCAGGTGAGGTACCAGATCCGAGCAAATTGGTTCCGGAATTTAACAATCCAAAACTGAGAGGTGCCGGATCCTGTTCCTGCATGTTCCGGCTGAAATTAAGCACTGCGTCTGGCCCTGCAGCCTTGTGAATGTTAACCTGGTATAAGGTCTTTCTCACATCAGCTACGGAGAGTGTGATCACACAGTCTTCCGGAACAGCTGGTGCTCTCACGCATGATTCAGTGTTGCTTGCCTCAAAGCGAGCATAGATGGCATTTAGCTCGTCTGGTAGGCTTGTGTCACTGGGCAGCTCGTTGCTGGGTTTTTCTTTGAAATCCGTGAGAGTTTGCAAGCCCTGCCACATCCGACAAGTGTCAGAGCCGGTGTAGTAGGATTCAATCTTAGTCCTGTATTGACGCTTTGCCTGTTTGATGGTTCGTCGCAGGATTTCTTATAAGTGTCCGGGTTAGTGTCCTGCTCCTTGAAAGTGGCAGCTCTAGCCTTTAGCTCAGTGCGGATGTTGACTGTAATCCATGGCTTCTGTTTGGGATATATACGTACGGTCGATGCACTTATTAATGAAGCCAGTGACTGATGTGGAAAACTCGTCAGTGCCATTGGATGAATCCCGGAACATTTTCCAGTCTGTGCTAGCAAAACAGTCCTATAGCTTAGCGTCTGCTTCATCAGACCACTTCCAAATTGAGCGTGTCACTGGTACTTCCTGTTTTGAGTTTTTGCTTGTAAGCAGGAATCAGGAGGATAGAGTTATGGTCAGATTTTCCAAATGGAGGGCAAGGGAGAGCTTTGTATGCGTCTCTGTGGAGTAAAGGTGATCTAGAATTGTTTTCCCTCTAGTTGCACAGGTGACATGCTGGTAGAAATTAGGTCAAACAGATGTAAGTTTTCCTGAATTAAAATCAATGGCCACTAGGAGATCTGCCTCTGGATGAGCATTTTCTTGTTGGCTTATGGCCCTATATAGCTTGTTGAGTGTGGTCTTAGTGCCAGCATCAGTTTACTACATTTCTACACATTCCATTGGTTCACATTACCTACCAACAGAATACAGTACATGTCACTATCTGAAATGCAGGGATTTTTCTGCCATTGATATCCTTGGGTGGGCCGGGTAAAGATTTCTATATATACAGTATATAGATGGATGGATGGAAAAACACTTTATGTAAACGTAAACGACTAAAACCAGATATAAAGTATGTAGAAAAAGACAGTGGACCTATATCTTTTTTAAATAATATAATCTTTGACAACTAATAATCACCAAAATAAAAGCTAGACATTCAGGCAGAATTGAAAATTCCCCAAACAATTAATTTAGCAGTATAGATTTTTTTATTATGTTTAAGCAAAAATACAAAGCATTTTCCATGGCGAAATGCATAGAATTGCAGGAAATTAAAATTAAAACTGCAACATTTTCTCTCAGAATTGTAGAACACTCCACAGAGCTGGGCTTTACGGAAGAGTGGCCAGAAAAAAGCCATTGCTTAAAGAATAAAATAAGCAAACACGTTTGGTGTTCGCCAAAAGGCATGTGGGAGACTCCCCAAACATATGGAAGAAGGTACTCTGGTCAGATGAGACTAAAATTGAGCTTTTTGGCCATCAAGGAAAACGCTATGTCTAGCGCAAACCCAACACCTCTCATCACCCCGAGAACACCATCATGCTGTGGGGATGTTTTTCATCGGCAGGGATTGAGAAACTGGTCAGAATTGAAGGAATGATGGATGGCGCTAAATACAGGGAAATTCTTGAGGGAAACCTGTTTCAGTCTTCCAGAGATTTGAGACTGGGACGGAGGTTCACCTTCCAGCAGGACAATGACCCTAAGCATACTGCTAAAGCAACACTTGAGTGGTTTAAGGGGAAGCTTAGTGGTTAAGAGCGTTGTGCCAGTAACCGAAAGGTCGCTGGTTCTAATCCCCGAGCCAACTAGGTGAAAAATCTGTCGATGTGCCCTTGAGCAAAGCACTTAACCCTAATTGCTCCTGTAAGTAATAAATAAGTAGATAGCAGCAGTTTGCCTAACCTAATAAAGGCATGTTGCTGTATCACAAGCTTCAGTAGAAATCATATTTGGGAGCAGAAAACTGTTATTGCTGTACAGTGTCCATATTAGGAGAGCGTCAATGTCAGCAGGACTTGTGTCAGTCTCATCGGTAGTTGGCACCGTATTGTTGTCATATTTGATCCTCAGTTGTCTGTTCATCTCCTCTCCTCCACAGGTCACGACTGCCTCTGTCGCGGCAGGTAGCTTAATGGTTAAGAGCGTTGTGCCAGTAACCGAAAGGTCGCTGGTTCTAATCCCCGAGCCAACTAGGTGAAAAATCTGTCGATGTGCCCTTGAGCAAGGCACTTAACCCTAATTGCTCCTGTAAGTCACTCTGGATAAGAGTGTCTGCTAAATGACTACCATTTTAAATGTAAGTCGCTCTGGATAAGAGCGTCTGCTAAATTACTAAAATGTAAAATGAAACATTTAAATGTCTTGGAATGGCATAGTCAAAGCCCAGACCTCAATCCAATCGAGAATCTGTGGTATGACTTAAAGATTGCTGTACACCAGCGGAACATTTTTACATTTTAGTCATTTAGCAGACACTCTTATCCAGAGCAACTTAGTGCATGCACTTAGTGAGTGCATACTTTTTCTTTTTTTCATACCCATCCAACTTGAAGGAGCTGGAGTAGTTTTGCCTTGAAGATTGGGCAAAAATCCCAGTGGCTAGATGTGCCAAGCTTATAGAGACATACCCCAAGAGACTTGCAGCTGTAATTGCTGCAAAAGCTGGCTCTACAAAGTATTGACTTTGGGTGGGTGAATAGTTATGCACGCTGAAGTTTTCTGTTTTTTTGTCTTAAATATTTTGCATTTTCAAAGTGGTAGGCATGTTGTGTAAATCAAATGATACAAACCCCCAAAAAATCCATTTTAATTCCAGGTTGTAAGGCAATAAAATAGGAAAAATACCAAGGGGGGTGAATACTTTAGCAAGCCACTGTATATGACATAGGCCTATAGGCGAAGCAGAAATGTGTACAAAATGTCTCAAGTTATAAGGTGTCGGAAATCATCTGGGAAAGCTAGTACACTTGCTGGAACTGCTCCAAAACAAGCTGTTTAGGGTCAGATTCTCTACCCATCACAACACACAACTCACTGACCCCACTACACTAGTCATAGGGCTTTTCCACAGCAGCACTGGTGTCACTACATACTTTTTGGGGTGTAAGCACTAGTATTACTTGTGTTAACCAAGTAGGATGGTTGGTTACCTTCTCTAGGTTGGCTGGCCTTGCCGCTCCACTCCGGAGGGTAGTCCATGTTAGCCATGGCCTGGGTTATCCTCTCATCCATCTCCCTGAGACGACACTCCACCTGTGGATCAGGTCTGGGTCTCCCACCTCTACCCCCCTCCTCCTCCTGGTCTGTCTGCCCCAGATAGTGCTCCTCTCCTGGACCAGCGCTCCTGTTACCCTCCCTGTCCCCCTCCCCTGGAGCTGCTGAGACCCTCCTCAGAACCTCCAGGTGGCTCTGGGGACTCAAACAGTCGCTGTTGGCTAGCAGGTACTCGGCCACTTCCTGTGGCAAATCACGGACGTACTTCAGGGAGGCCCCACCTCCACAGGGCTTGGCTCCACCCTCTGTGTGGCGATACACTGTGACAGAGGCAGTCTCTTGGAGGTCGTGACCTGTGGAGGAGAGGAGATGAACAGACAACTGAGGATCAAATATGACAACAATACGGTGCCAACTACCGATGAGACTGACACAAGTCCTGCTGACATTGACGCTCTCCTAATATGGACACTGTACAGCAATAACAGTTTTCTGCTCCCAAATATGATTTCTACTGAAGCTTGTGATACAGCAACATGCCTTTATTAGGTTAGGCAAACTGCTGCTATCTACTGATTTATTACAATCCCTGTTATGTTGACCTGAAATTATAATAAAATAGGAACTAATGATAACTGGAAGTCAGTGACCCTGTATCAAACTAAGGGTTCTGTTTTAACCTCAGTCAGTAACTCTGTGTGAGACAGTCAGACTGATCTGGGACCAGTGGACACTATAGATGGTGGGACTCACCAGGAACTGTGAAGCAAAGAGACTCTCCATCCTCCGCTCTCTTAGCTACAGTAACATGGGATAGCCTGGAACCTATTAGAACCACGTAGAACTCTGTCTGTTCTGGTTCCGGGTCCAGATCTGGAACCTGCAACACAGCATGGATCTCCACCTGGCCCTGAGGAGAGAGCGAGAGAGAGAGAGAGAGAGAGAGAGAGAGAGAGAGAGAGAGAGAGAGAGGGGGGGACAGGGTTTAACTGTGTGAAATCATTCATTGTTTTCATTGGTTTTCTAACTATTGAGAAGAACAAAGGAAAGGAGAAGAAGATGGACAGCCAATCAACACATTCCTGTGACTGTTCATCAAGGCCACCATTCATAACCTACTTACTACTACCTCCCCTCTCTGAACAGCCATAATAATGCAACGCTGGAGAATTCAAGCATAAGGATTCAACACTTTCTCTTGCTTGTGGAGAAAATGTGTGTCTGAAAGGTTCTTTTCTACTCTTCCTCACGCTAAAGCCTTTTGATTATTTTCACTCGTTTTCAGACGTTTCCTCCATTTCATGGATTCTGAGAGGCCCTTCAGAGCTAATGATGGAGGAAGAGAGGGATAGAGAGAGCGAGAGGGAGAGATACACCCCTCCTTCATCTCTCTGACTGTGGGAATGATCCACTCCTCCACCCATATTTCACCCAGCAGAGCAAACTGCCTCTTCAGCTACAACTCAAAGACAAGCCATCCCTCGCTTTCTCTCTTCTTTATCCTTAACTCTCCCACTCTCTTGACAAATCTCTGTTGATTGATTCTTCTGTCTCACCCTCATTTTCCCCACACTTTCTCCATCTCTCACTTTCTCACCCCCTCTCTCACTCTACCCATCTTGCTCTTTTTATCACACTCTCTCTCTCCTCTCTCTGCTTCCTTCCTCGCTCTCTCTCTCTCGCCCTCCTTCAGGTGGGGGATTTTGTTTCCTTCCATAATTAGTATCGGGGAAGGTGGAGGCCTCTCTCTGAAGACGAGAAGGGTGGGATACAAATGAACCTGATACCCACATGAAAGACGCCAATCACACGGCTGTATAGCGTATGCGGAAAAGTTGAGGACGGACAAACGGACATCAACACGTCACAGAGACCAGCCCTAATCTGGCTAGGAGTTGTACACTGAGCTTTGGTGATCGTTGACAATACTTTGCCACAGAACACACACACAGCATTATGAAGAGCAACAACATAGGCCTGGCTGGCTGTAAGGTCAGAGCTATTTGACTGCTCACTGACCCCCAGATACAGGCTATTGAACCAAGGAAAATGACCCATGAACAAGGAAAATGTAATGGACCAATAAGAACACTAAGGCAACCACACTTTAATATTTCAGAATGGCTGTTTTTGCATGGCTATTTTCAATGAATAATAATCTGTCTATGAAGGAGGAATCACAATGAACTCCACCATAAAATGGGAAATCCTCCAAGCTGTGACGAGGTGTGAAAGAAGGAGTCAGGCGCAGGAGGTAAAATACCGAAGTCCAGAGTTTAATCCGTTTGCATAAATCAAACGCCCCAAGCGTCAAACTAAACTGTTCAAGGGAAAACATCCACCTTGGCAATGACACAGTGAAATGTAGCTCAACCGAGCTACACGCTCTCACAACAAAACAATCACTCACAAAGACAAGGGGAACAGAGGGAACACTTATACACATAGTAATTAGGGGAATGAGCACCAGGTGTGTGTGATTGACAAGACATGACAAGTGGAGTGATGAGAATGGGATCGGCAGTAGCTAGTACTCCGGTGACGATGAACGCCGAAGCCTGCCCGAACCAGGAGGGGGGGCAGCCTCGGCGGAAGTCGTGACACAAGCACAAATCCACTTACACTATATATACAAAAGTATGTGGACACCCGTTCAAATTAGTGGAATCGGCTATTTCAGCCACACCCATTGCTGACAGGTGTATAAAATCAAGCACACCGCCATGCAATCTCCATAGACAAATATTGGCAGTCGAATGGCCCGTTCTGAAGAGCTCAGTGACTTTCAACGTCGCACCGTCACAGGTTGCCACCTTTCCAACAAGTCAGTTGGTCAAATTTCTGAATGCTAGAGCTGCCCCGGGTCAACTGTACATGTTGTTACTGTGAAGTGGAAACATCTAGGAGCAACAACGGCTCAGCCACGAAGTAGTAAGCCACACAAGCTCACAGAACGGGACCACCGAGTGCTGAAGTCCGTAGCGCGTAAAAATTGTCTGTCCTTGGTTGCAACACTCACTACCGAGTTCCAAAATGACTCTAGAAGCAACGTCAGCACAAGAACTGTTCGTCGGGAGCTTCATGAAATGGGTTTCCATGGCTGAGCAGCCGCACACAAGCCTAAGATCACCATGCGCAATGCCAAGTGTCGGCTGGAGTGGTGTAAAGCTCGCCGCCATTGGACTCTGGAGCAGTGGAAACGCGTTCTCTAGAGTGATGAATTACGCTTCAACATCTGGCAGTCCGACGGATGAATCTGGGTTGGCAAATGCCAAGAGAACGCCACCTGCCCCAATGCATAGTGTCAACTGGAAAGTTTGGTGGAGGAGGACTAATGGTCTGGGGCTGTTTTTCATGGTTCGGGCTAGGCCCCTTAGTTCCAGTGAAGGGAAATGTTAACGCTACAGCATACAATGACATTCTAGATGATTCTGTGCTTCCAACTTTGTGGCAATAGTTTAGTGAAGGCCCTTTCCTGTTTCAGCATAACAATGCCCCCATGCACAAAGCGAGGTCCATACAGAAATGGTTTGTCGAGATCAGAGTAGAAGAACTTGACTGGCCTGCACAGAGCCCTGACCTCAACCCCATCAAACACCTTTGGGATGAATTGGAACAAGCTAGGCCTAATCGCCTAACATCAGTGCCCAACATTACTAATGATCTGAATGGAAGCAAGTCCCTGCAGCAATGATCCAACATGTAGTGGAACGCCTTCCCAGAAGGTTGGAGGTTGTTATAGCAGCAAAGGGGGGACCAACTCCATATTAATGCCCATGATTTTGGAATGAGATGTTGGACGAGCAGGTGTCCACATACTTTTGATCATGTAGTGTATGTTATCAACAGTATGATAGGCACTAACCACTTCAGCATAACCACCCAACACTAAATCTATTGAATGCGAAAAAGGAAGCGGTAGGCAATATGAAGGAGTGTTTGAGAGGTAGAAAACCAGTGTATTGAGCTGCAACTGATAAGAATAAGATAACCCTTCTTTCTAGTTTAGTTTGATAAGAAACTAGGTGATTCACAGAGGGTGTGTCGGACACTGTGTCCTTATTAAGGTCTGAGGGACAGAAGTCTGTGAGAGGGTAGGGTGGCAGACTAGCTTTCCTATTGTGTGTGTGTATGTGTGTGTGTGTGTTTGTGTGTGTGAGAGAGTGTGAGAGAGTGTGTGGGAGAGAGGGAGAGAGAGCGTGTTTGTGTGCATGCATGCGTGTGTGCGTGTGTGCGCGCGTGTGTGTGTATGTGCTTGTGTGTGTGAGAAAGAGGGTAGGGTGGCAGACTGACGTTACAGCTCTGCTCCAGCCTCCAGGCCTGCCACATCATTAAGCTGTGACGCTGTGACACAGTCGGCTCGAGTGACACTGAATTATTACCGGTGAACTCACCTCCACTCCCTGGAAGGTGTGAGGGTTTAGACCTGGTCCCAAACGGGATCATTATGGAATACGAAGATGGTGGGGACTGAACCCCCCCAAAATGGTCACTTCATGTTATTTGTTACATGATTCGTAAACAACAGGTGTAGACTAACAGTGAAATGCTTACTAACTGGCCCTTGCCAACATAGCAGAGAGAAAACTGAGAAATAATAGAAAAATAATAACACCAGGAATAAATACACAATGAGTTACGATTACTTCGCTATATACACAGGGTACCAGTACCGAGTCAATGTGTAAGGTATGAGGTCATTGAGGTAGATATGTACATATACAGTTGAAGTCTGAAGTTTACATACACCTTGGCCAAATACCTTTAAACTTTTCACAATTCCTGACATTTAATCCAAGTAAAATTCCCTGTCTTAGGTCAGTTAGGATCACCACTTTATTTTAAGAATGTGAAATGTCAGAATAATAGTAGAGAGAATGATTTATTTCAGCTTTTATTTCTTTCATCACATTCCCAGTAGGTCAGAAGTTTACATACACTCAATTATTATTTGGTAGCCTTTAAATTGTTTAACTTAGGTCAAGCGTTTCGGGTAGCCTTCCACAAGCTTCCCACAATAAGTTGGGTGAATTTTGGCCCATTCCTCCTGACAGAGCTGGTGTAACTGAGTCAGGTTTGTAGGCCTCCTTGCTCGCAAACGCTTTTTCAGTTCTGCCCACACATTTTCTATAGGATTGAGGTCAGGGCTTTGTGATGGCCACTCCAATACCTTGACTTTGTTGTCCTTAAGCCATTTTGCCACAACTTTGGAAGTATGCTTGGGGTCATTGTCCATTTGGAAGATCCATTTGCGACCAAGCTTCAACTTCCTGACTAATGTCTTGAGATGTTGCTTCAATTTATCCACATAATTTTCCTTCCTCATGATGCCATTTATTTTGTGAAGTGCACAAGTCCCTCCTGCAGCAAAGCACCCCCACAGCATGATGCTGCAACCCCACGGTTGGGATGGTGTTCTTCGGCTTGCAAGCGTCCCCCTTTTTCCTCCAAACATAACAATGGTCATTATGGCCAAACAGTTCTATTTTTGTTTCATCAGACCAGAGGACATTTCTCTAAAAAGTATGATCTTTGTGCCCATTTGCAGTTGCAAACCGTAGTCTAGCTTTTTTATGCCGGTTTTGGAGCAGTGGCTTCTTCCTTGCTGAGCGGCCTTTCAGGTTATGTCGATATAGGACTCGTTTTACTGTGGATATAGATACTTTTGTACATGTTTCCTCCAGCATCTTCACAAGGTCCTTTGCTGTTGTTCTGGGATTGATTTGCACTTTTCACCCCAAAGTATGTTCATCTCTAGGAGACAGAACATGTCTCCTTCCTGAGCGGTATGACGGCTGCGTGGTCCCATGGTGTTTATACTTGCGTACTATTGTTTGTACAGATGAACGTGGTACATTCAGGCATTTGGAAATTGCTCCCAAGGATGAACCAGACTTGTGGAGGTCTACAAAAATAATACGGAGGTCTTGGCAGATTTTTTTTGATTTTCCCATGATGTCAAGCAAAGAGGCACTGAGTTTGAAGCTAGGCCTTGAAATACATCCACAGGTACACCTCCAATTGACTCAAATGATATCAATTAGCCTATCAGAAGCTTCTAAAGCCATGACATCATTTTCTGGAATTTTCCAAGCTGTTTAAAGGCACAGTCAACTTAGTGTATGTAAACTTCTGACCCTCTGGAATTGTGATAATCTGTCTGTAAACAATTGTTGGAAAAATTACTTGTGTCGTGCACAAAGTAAATGTCCTAACCGACTTGCCAAAACTATAGTTTGTTAACAAGAAATGTGTGGAGTGGTTGAAAAACGAGTTTTAATGACTCCAACCTAAGTGTATGTAAACTTCCGACTTCAACTATAGGTTGGGGTAAAGTGACTAGGCAACAGGATAGATAATAAACAGTAACAGCAGCGTATGTGATGAGTCAAATGAGTTCATGCAAAAAGGATAAATGCAGATAGTCCTGGTAGCTATTTGGTTAACTATTTAACTAACTATTTAGCAGTCTTATGGCTTGGGGGTAGACACTGTTAATTTACGCCCAAGTAGAAGCTTGAGGGTAAATGCTGAATGAGGATTGTTTTTCTGTGGCAGTCTTCCTCGTATAGCCTATTTTTCGGAGGCAAAACAAAGCCCTTAACCAACATGACTTTTAACTAACATGGCTTGAATCTTCCACCATGCTCTTATGATGGTGATGAAACCAACAACAGCCAGGTCACGCCGACCCATCCATGGTTTCTAGGAGACCAGGAACCATCTCCCTCCTGAGTGATCTCTCTCCTGAGGTATTCACACGCACACACACAGGTGACATCTAGGAAGCCAGCCCTGATCTAGCCTACTGCAGTAACAACAACAACAACAACATCAAACTCAAAGCTCGACAACAGGTGGCCTGAATACATGAGGTAGCCAAGTAGCCTCAAAACAAGAATGATACGAAAAACAGAAGCGGCATCTGATATGCTGGCAAGACTCATCTACACACACTACACACACACAACACACACACACACTCCCGCCTAGTCTAGTTTCTATGGTCTTTGAATAATGTACAAGAACAACTGGTGGAGCTGTGTTCTACTGTTCACTTTGAAGTGTGTAGAAGATCTGAAGTGGACAAGCATGTTCTAATCCTCTTATAGAATCATAACAGGACTGATCTGAATGGCCCTTTTTAAAAACGAATGACTTCATGGAACAGCTTTGATCAAAGACCATCTGAGGCCACAGTGCTTAGAACTCAACTTTTTCCAACATAGAACTTGGTCCTGTGCAGATCAGTTGGTAGAGCATGGCGCTTTCAACGCCAAGGCTTGTGAGTTTGATTCCGGCTGGAACCACCCATATGTAAAATGTATGCACACATGACTGTAAGTCGCTTTGGATAAAAGCTTATGCTAAATGTCATTCATATTTATATTTAT